>NC_051157.2:25277718-25577718 GCF_013339745.2 Dermacentor silvarum
CGGTAATGGCGGACGCAAAACCGGAAGGCAGGAACTGACGTCACGTGCAACTTATGTCTACACTGTAAAAAACATTATGCTCCCCTTAAGAAGCTTTCAGAAAAAACTACATGGCTTGGATAGACGACCACTATCTATAGGAAAAATTTTGGGTCCATGGCCGACAGAAAAATGTGGTTGATCCCTCTTATATAGGAATCGGTATAGAACACGAAAGTGAAACGTGTCTTCACAGAAGTAGTGTAATGTTCATTGCACATTGATATATAATGTCTATTGGTGTTTTGTGGCTAAAGCGCCCTTAGGCGTTGATGCACCCACGCTGACGCCTGGTGGCACGTCTCCTCCATCACGACTACCAACGTCGATGACCATGAGCAACCGTCGTGCATATGGAAGCTGCACTACGCTGCACACGCTAGCACAACGCGAAAGACGAATCACGTAACTGACACACTAATACAACGCGCAGACAAAGCACGTAACTGAATCGTCACCGAGTCAAATCAGCGCGTACAGCGCGTCGTAATTGCAGCCTCCGCGATCAACTTCAGAAACATTTTCAGAGCTAATTGCGGAGGCCACGCTCCGCTGTGCTGAGTACAGCTAGGTGGCGTTGGTAGTGCTTCTTGATGCCAGCGTCCCTTCGAATGCTGGCATCGAGGCGTCGTAGTGCTGAGACCACCGAAGCGTTCACTGTCGGTGCGCGTTAGTGTCATAATGCAGTACTTCTCTTTTCTGCTCGTAGGCGGCGGCACCGCCCCGAGCAAGAGCGCGGGTACACGGAGGAGTGTTAGATATATAAGGCGCGTCTGTGTAGCTCTCTGCAAATGCGTTTGTGGCGCAATGGGTTAAACGCTCGGCGATCTATCGTCGCGGACCGAGAGGTCGTGGGTTCGATTTCCAAATTTTCCATGTTTGTGGAAATTTTTCTTCTGGTTTCTTTCTTTGTATTATGTTCGTGTACATTGTAAGCTGACGTATTTTCCGTGACGGAAATACGTCAGTGAAGTCTTGGTGGACCCCGGCATAAAACACTTTCGTGTTAAAAACTACAAAACATCGCTGCGTGCGCCTTAGTACAATCTTTGGAGAAATAAAAATATTACAAAAATACTAAGTCAGATATCAATTACTGCTGGCATTGTTATTATTAACAGGCACTCTCGATTACATGTTTATTGTGTGTTCGTGTTCATGTAGCATTTGTGTCAGCGTACAAGACTGTTGTATTTAGAGCGCGGCATTCAAGAGGGACTTAATTCGCAAGTGCCCAACATCTTTGGAAACATCTTGGTTTTGTGAACATTTATGCTTTCTGAACGCATGCGTTGCGTGTGAACACTTTGGTTTTGTGAGTATTTATGTTATGTGAACTCTTCTGTTGCGCGAACATCTATTTATATTGTAGTTAGAACTTAGTACATGAATGTTCGTACATGTGGTTATTAGTCCAGTTTTGTGATTTTTTACAACGTTCGGAGGACAACTATCATGTAAGAGAAGAGGCGCCGCATAGAGGCACCAACTACTCCTTAAAACATTTATAAAAAAAACCAGAGCATTTGTGGCTTGGATTGCGTGTCTGCTTTTGCTCCAAGGCTCTAAAAAAGGAGCGGCACAAGAAAAACTACTGAACAGAAAAAGAGATAAACGGAGGGAACCCAAAGATAATGCGCTCAGCAAGTCGACCTCATAAATATGTAATATCCCGACAATAGCAGAACCACCCGTAGTATAATGTACGGCTTGCAATACCTAGGGAGTATCCTATGATGTTGCAACCCGGTAGTTTCTCGATGGAGAATCCGGAAGAAAGCCAAGATAAGCAGAAGTTTCCTTTAGCAAGAAAAATGACGGAATTTTTCCTGAAGTCAAAACTCTACTAAACATAAATACGACCGTTGTCCTCTTGATACTTGCTTCTATCTCCCCGTATGAAAGAAGTCTTAGAGCAGTGGGCGCTCCGTGGCACGCGAGACGGCAAAATAAAAAGCGCTTTTCGAATCTCCGGATAGCGCGCATAATATCTGTAGGAAGGGACGCGCCAACAATAGCCATAGAGCGAGAGCGCGGCTGTCGTAGAAAAAGAAATTGTGCGTGCTCTTTAGCTTTTAACTTTCGGTGAGGACTTTCAACGAATGGCAGTTTCAATATGCAAGTATAGAAAGCACTAGAGCCAGCGTCTCTTGACCAATGACGTAGTAATTTTCCGCGTACTCAAGAATATAGCTGAAGATCGTGCGCGCGCAACGTGCTTGCGTTGCTGGGCCGGGCTTTTGCCATTGGTGCTGATGCATGATGTAAAAAAAAATGTGGTTGATCCCTCTTATATAGGAATCGGTATAGAACACGAAAGTGAAACGTGTCTTCACAGAAGTAGTGTAATGTTTATTGCACATTGATATATAATGTCTATTGGTGTTTCGTGGCTAAAGCGCCCTTAAGCGTTGATGCACCCACGCTGACGCCTGGTGGCACGTCTCCTCCATCACGACTACCAACGTCGATAACCATGAGCAACCGTCGTGCATATGGAAGCTGCACTACGCTGCACACGCTAGCACAACGCGAAAGACGAAGCACGTAACTGACACACTAATACAACGCGCAAGACAAAGCACGTAACTGAATCGTCACCGAGTCAAATCAGCGCGTACAGCGCGTCGTAATTGCAGCCTCCGCGATCAACTTCAGAAACATTTTCAGAGCTAATTGCGGAGGCCACGCTCCGCTGTGCTGAGTACGGTGAACGCCACCCACCTAGGTGGCGTTGGTAGTGCTTCTTGATGCCAGCGTCCCTTCGAATGCTGGCATCGAGGCGTCGTAGTGCTGAGACCACCGAAGCGTTCACTGTCGGTGCGCGTTAGTGTCATAATGCAGTACTTCTCTTTTCTGCTCGTAGGCGGCGGCACCGCCCCGAGCAAAAGCGCGGGTACACGGAGGAGTGTTAGATATATAAGGCGCATCTGTGTAGCTCTCTGCAAATGCGTTTGTGGCGCAATGGGTTAAACGCTCGGCGATCTATCGTCGCGGACCGAGAGGTCGTGGGTTCGATTTCCAAATTTTGCATGTTTGTGGAACTTTTTCTTCTGGTTTCTTTCTTTGTATTATGTTCTATGACGTATTTCCGTGACGGAAATACGTCAGTGAAGTCTTGGTGGACCCCGGCATAAAACACTTTCGTGTTAAAAAATCACCAGCCCTTCCCCTGTCGAGAAAATGGGGGTAAGCGAAGCTTGTCGTGTGTGTAGCTGACTTCGTGGTGATTTTCTTTCTTTCTCTCTCTCTCTCTCTTTCTCTTTCTATCTCTCTGTCTTTGTCCCTTTCTTTTTTGTCCCTGGTATGTGCCATTGAGCTTGGACCCTTTCTGCACTATCACCAGGATCGGCCCACTTTTCAGCGTGACACCACCACCACCACCACCGCCGACACTTGTGAGCCTATAAAGCTTCGCTTAAAACTGCATTCAGGATCGTATACCTGCTATACCTGCATGCAGGCCGTTATTGACTGTGTGAACCAACTGTAGCGTCACATCTTAGCATCAACCACCGACTTTGCGAAACCGTTGTTCTGTCTGTCATACCTCAATGTCTACCTGTAGATGGTGAGATGCATGCAGGTATGGTAGATCCTATCCCGAATGCAGCGTTTGCACCGAGTCTCTTTGTTAATAGCAACAACCACGCCCAGGTATGCCAGCACGTTGAGCGCGTGAAATTATTAGGGGTGCTTCTCAAGCTCTGTGCACGCAATAATGTAAATTAAAAGTGATGCTTTTAGCGGCACATGGGCCTAGTCGGAAGCTTTTTTCGGTGAGACCAGACCCGTTAATGAACTGAAACGTCTCGAAGCGCCCTATTTGCACGTTCTTGGATCATAATTTTCCAACACCATACCTGCTATAGGAGGTCATGCAGCTCTATGAAACCCATGAACATTTCTTGTTGCTTCCGTGCAAGTGAAAAGACTGTTGATGTCATATACACGCCGTTTTCGAGAATAAAATAGAAGTCACGATTCATTTCATAAAAATATTTCATTAGATACAATTTAGGGCGAGATGGAATGGACCGACACATCGAGTTAGATTTTATGTTCTTTGAATGAATATGGCAAAAAAAAAAATCAAAGGTTAAGTTGCAAAACTTATTAAAATTAACATTGATTTTAAAGTGAATGGGTAAAAAGGTAGAACAACACGCTGTTCTATCTAACCTAGTCATTCGGAAGTTCTACTGCGTGTTTAGGCGCACTTCCTTCATCCAGAGCGACATACTATAGGCAAAAAAAAAAAAATGTGGTTGATCCCTCTTATATAGGAATCGGTATAGAACACGAAAGTGAAACGTGTCTTCACAGAAGTAGTGTAATGTTTATTGCACATTGATATATAATGTCCATTGGTGTTTTGTGGCTAAAGCGCCCTTAGGCGTTGATGCACCCACGCTGACGCCTGGTGGCACGTCTCCTCCATCACGACTACCAACGTCGATGACCATGAGCAACCGTCGTGCATATGGAAGCTGCACTACGCTGCACACGCTAGCACAACGCGAAAGACGAAGCACGTAACTGACACACTAATACAACGCGCAAGACAAAGCACGTAACTGAATCGTCACCGAGTCAAATCAGCGCGTACAGCGCGTCGTAATTGCAGCCTCCGCGATCAACTTCAGAAACATTTTCAGAGCTAATTGCGGAGGCCACGCTCCGCTGTGCTGAGTACGGTGAACGCCACCTAGGTGGCGTTGGTAGTGCTTCTTGATGCCAGCGTCCCTTCGAATGCTGGCATCGAGGCGTCGTAGTGCTGAGACCACCGAAGCGTTCACTGTCGGTGCGCGTTAGTGTCATAATGCAGTACTTCTCTTTTCTGCTCGTAGGCGGCGGCACCGCCCCGAGCAAGAGCGCGGGTACACGGAGGAGTGTTAGATATATAAGGCGCGTCTGTGTAGCTCTCTGCAAATGCGTTTGTGGCGCAATGGGTTAAACGCTCGGCGATCTATCGTCGCGGACCGAGAGGTCGTGGGTTCGATTTCCAAATTTTGCATGTTTGTGGAACTTTTTCTTCTGGTTTCTTTCTTTGTATTATGTTCGTGTACATTGTAAGAACGTCATTCCGTATTTCCTTATGACGTATTTCCGTGACGGAAATACGTCAGTGAAGTCTTGGTGGACCCCGGCATAAAACACTTTCGTGTTAAAAAAATGTCAGTTTCGCCCTAAGGGCAAAGCAATGAATGCGATAGCAACACAGCAATGTCATACGAAGTAAGGTGAGCGGCTTTGGTAGCAATATGAATTGTAGTAAACATGAGCTGATTAAGTAAGCAAGTGTGCTGCGGCGTAAGTAGACCGACATGAAGAGAGACTGGATGACCACGAGAAGGCGCGTGTGAAACGGTGGTGTTGATGAGAAGCGCTTCCCGTGGGCAGCGCGTGCGAAGGGACACACCTGTAGCGCTGCACTGCCGATCCGGGCAGCATTGCATGTGTAGCGTGCGTTGGAGAATGTGGCCCGACTATTCTAACTGAATGAACAAGCGTGGTGTGAGCGCGCACAAACAAACATGAATAGATCACACTGAATGACTGCAGACAACGACTGTCAAAACGCTGGCAGCAAGCGCATACGCCGCAGCGGGCGGGGTACGTGCGGTCTATCGCTTCAACGGAAACTGAGCGGCGAATGCACAGCGCATACCGCGTGAAGAGACGGTGCGGGCGAGCAACGAGCGCGGTTGTTGGCAGAGTAGAAGTGCGCCCCCCCCCCCCCCCCCCCCCGCTCCCTCCGGCGCTGGCTTCCCGCTTCCTTGCTTGCGCGTGGGAGATTGAGTGCGTTTGCTCTCCGTGATAGCGCGCGTCCCCGCACGCTTCCGCTCGGGCATACGGCGCGCGGCGAAGATTTTATCTATACGGAACCTCACGGCGACGGCGACGGCAGAAATCCGGTTGAAGTGTCCATATAATTGCTATCGCAATAATAAATTGTCGCAGTTTCACCCGAAAGGCGAAGCATCAATTGCGATTGCAAATTAGTAGAGAGCTATACGGAGTAAGGACAGTAGTTTTATCAGCTGTATAAACTTGGGCATGCAGCAGCACCAGCAACGCGCAGAACTGCTGTCGACGCCGTCGGCGTTTTGCCCGCGTTCGCACCGAACGCACGCGGCGTAGGTGATTGCTGCCGGAGCCTCTGGTGGTAGGGAGCCTACATGCAAATCTGGGGGCGGCTCGGAGGTTTTCGACGAGATCAGAATGGGACACTCGTCGAGCAGCGTCGGAAATCTTAACCACCTTCTCGCCTCGCAACATTTTTATATAAATACGCATTTGGTGCCGCAGCTAAACGTCGCCTCCCGTCCCCCCCACGGCTTTTCGGGCGACGGAAGAAGTCGCGTTTGCTCTGTATATATGGTGATTGTAAAGGAGGAAAGAGACGCTTAATTCTGCAGCCCTTCAGGTAGCACGGCGCAGAACGTGCGTTCGCTCCCCGTGAAAACGCGCGTCCCTCGTCCCCTTTCACTCGCCCATACAGTGTCCGGAGTGCGGGCGACGATTTCATCGCCGTTGACGTCATACAGAACCTCACGGTGACGGCGATGGCGACGCCGACGGCAGAAATCCGCTTTGAAGTGTCCATATAATTGCTAACAAGCAATCCGCATCTGGAAGTGCGCAGGTGTTAAAAGCGTTCGGTTTATACCAAAGATGCGCGTGAAGCTGAGGTGATAATGTAGCCTGCGTGACGTGAAAATGGGGCGCACAAAGTGTTATGAGGATATTTTATTGCTGTAGACGCACTTGTGAAACAGGCATAGGAGATACATTTGACGGCTAATGGCCAATGGTTGAAGGGAATGATCGATTTTAAGCTGAGTCACGCTTGAATGATTGTCATAGTTCTTTGAAATGTAACGGGCGGCTCTGTTCTGAACTGATTCAAACATGTCAATATGATAATGAGCGGCAGGGGACCGAGGAGTTGCGGCATAGTCAAGTTGTGCGCGGATGAAAGTTAGGTAGGACAATTTGAGAACATTAGAGGGACAATGACGGAGGTTGCGGCGTAAATAGATAAATGTATTTGAGGCTTTCGCGCAGGCAGCGGTGATGTGATCAAACCAGGAGAGGCCTGGTGTAAGGTAAACGCCAAGATACTAGAGAGGGTTAGCTTGTTCGGTAATCGGGTAAAAGCGAGCGGACCGGGCGTTGGGGCGTTTTGCCGGAACCGTAAACGTGAGCGGCCTGTATGGTGCTACCACCTGGTGGCGCAGAAATCAAACAGACAAAAAAAAAGCAGCTAATATTGCAGTAACCGACTGTGTTCTACTTCGCTGCAGGTGTAAATGTTCGATAGTGGCGTGATCGTGTGGCCGCCGAAAATTTACACCAGCAGAGAAGTAGAATACACATGGTTACTCTTATATTACCTGATTTCTGCGCTACCAGGTGGCAGCACTATACGGGCCGCTCACGTTTACGGTTCCGGCAAGACGCCCCAACGTCCGGTCCGCTCGCATTTACCCGATTACCGGACGAGCTAAATCTCTCTACTTATAAGGATGGCCGGCACAGCTTGTCTACCTGCATGTGGTAGAAAATTTTGAAACGCCACGCTTATGTCCAAAAGAAATAAGTTTACATTTGTTAGTATTTAGGGTCATGAGCCAGGTGCTAAACTTGTTGGAGATTATGTTAAGATCGTCTTGAAGGATCAGTTGGTTGTCGGGACTGTTTATTGGTCTGTATAACATGCAGTCAACAGCAGAGATTCTAATACGTTTGCTCTCTGATTCACACCACTCTCTTCCTGTCTGTTAACATTACGCCTCACATTTTATTGCAATAGCAATTATATGGACACTTCAAGTGGATTCCTACCGTCGGCGTCACTGTCGTCGTCACCGTCGCCGCCGTCGCCGTGATGTTCCGTATAAAGTCCAAGGGCGATAAAATCGTCACCGCGTGCCGTATGTGCGAGTGAAACCTTTGTATGCGCTGCGCTTTCGGCCGCACAGTTTCCGTTGAAGCGATAGACTGCACGAACCTTTCGCTCGCTGCGGCGGCCACGCTTGCTCACTCCAGCGTTTGGACAGTGGTTGTCTGCGGTCATCTCATTGTGATCTATTCATGTTTGCTTGTGCGCGCTGATACCACGCTTGTTAATTCAGTTAGTAAGCGAATGTTTCCAAGTTTATGCAGCCGACAAAACTACTATTCCTACTCCGTACAAGTCTCTACTAATTTGCTATCGCAATTGATGCTTCGCCTTTCGGGCGCAACTGCGGAAAATTTTTTTTGGTTCCATCGCTCTTTGTGCGGTCCTTAACTTGTTCTCGAGCTTCGAGGACAACATACTAATGTTCAGATACAATGACACATTTAGCCACTACAGGCATCTTCGTGCTCAGGTTGTTTTGCAAGCAGTGGCTGTCTTTTGACTTCGTACCGTACACACGAACGTACCGTTGAAAGCTTTCGGTCGAGCTTGCGCTGAGGAGGTACACAAACTTACCAGAGTCTCTGATGGGCCTGAGCTCGCTGAGCAGCGCGATGGGCAGCATGAGGAGAAGCGAGACCACCCACACCGCTGCCACGGTGCGCTGCGCATGCCGGGGCGTCTGCCATGCTCGCGAGCGCAGCGGCTCACAGATGGCGTAGTAGCGTTCCACCGACACGGCCACCAGTGTCCAGTCAGACACGCACACCGACACCGCTGCGCATTCATAAATGTAGAGAACGAGATGAAATGTGAAAAACGATCACAAGAAAGGAGGACTCGTCGCTCAGCACACGATGGTAGAATGAGTTTAGAGGAAAAGGTGGCAATTTTGTACTGATAAAAGGAAATCAGTGATGATGATGATGTGTTGTTGGCATCCCCTTGGAAACGCGGGGGGGGGGGGGGGGGGGGGGGGGCGTGACAAATAGTCGCCTAGCTTGCTTGCGTTTAAGAGCCTAGCTTGCTTGCGTTTAATACCTCGCGTGTAAGAGCCATGGCGACAAGTTAACGAACGGCAGTACAAAATGCGCCCGCACGCATGTCTTTCTGCTTCTTTTTTGTTTAGATGTAGAAACATGGGCAGGTGCTTTTGATTCTGTTGGGAACGGTGCACTTTTGGGGGTATTGGCGTACTTTTTTTATTATTAGCCTTAAGTAGCAAATCGAATTCCTTGATTTAAGTAAACTATTCCTTTAAGCAATGTAAAAAGGGAACAACGTCATGTTGTTACGTACAGTGTCGATATTCTGGCGTCACCGCAAGGGAAGAATGCGGTAGCTTGTTTTCGATTTCCTGCCTGCGTCGTTAAAATAATAATTGGGTCTGTTCAAACGATTATACCACGGTAACGAGGAGTGCCAAAAATCCTTTATGACTGACCTAAGAAGTTTGAAAAAAGGAGTTCTTGCTATGACTTTCATAGCAGGTTTTGTTTTTCTAAAACAAATAATTTCACTAAAATGGAAGAACCCGAACGCTGTAGTTAATGTACGCGTACTACCGGACTGGGCGTGAATGAAACCCAATACTGGGGCCCAACTGCAATAACTCGCCGCATAGCGCAAATTAGCCGCTAAATGATTCGGCCACAATCACGCTTCCAGAGTAATTTTTTTTCAATTGGAAACACAACACATGAAACCGCGCAACATCACGTGTCAGGTCATTTTAAAACTCACAGCCATGCATTGTTAGCTTTTGAATGAAGTAGCTCAATTGGCGGTGACACAGACATTTATAAGCATGTGTCTAGGCGTCAGTTCTGGAGCCATCTTCTAAGCTGCCAGTTTCAGGAAAAAGGCGAATGTTTATTCAAAGCTTCACGATGTCTGAGAACGCACGCAAATCATGACTTTCCACGACTCCATGAGTTAGCACGTATTTTGTCCATGAAGAGTAGTCACTGAGGTCAACACATAGCCTCACATGATGAAACGCGTCACGTTAAAAGAACACGGTCAGTCAGGTCTGGACAAATCAATTTGTCTCACCCTGCAGGTAAGGTATGAGCTTGCACATGAGCTGTCCGAAGACGAACTCGCGGAGCAGGACTCCCGCGAGGGTAAAGGGCATGCAGAACACGCCGAGGAGCAGGTCGCTAACGGCCAGGTTGAGAAGGAAGAGGTTGGTCACGGTGCGCATGCGCTGGTTGACAGCCAGCGTCAGGATCACCAGGCCGTTGCCCAGCACAGCCAGGAGCAGGATGATGGTGTACGGAGCCACCAGGACCGCCTCCTCCGAATGCCACCAGGTGGGGGCCGTCGGCTGCTGCGCGATCAGTCGAGATAAGTAACGATTAGAGTATTGCCGGAAGAAGGTACGAGGTTGATAGAACTGGACTCATTGCAAGTGTAGATAATGGTACAATATACTGATAGAGGTTTTAAATACGAAAGCAAACATTGAGATCATATAGGCAAAAGGCTAGATAATGCAAAAGGCTAGACTTAAAACCTGATTAAATCAAGCAGGCTTGGGGACTACTTACCCCAACCCGGTTTCAAAAGGGGCGATGTCACTAATCATCATCATCATCATCATTATTATTATTATCACAATCATAATCATTATCATAATCATCATCATTATCATCCGAACACCAGGCTTTCTCTTTACACTTGTTCGAAAGCAGTTAACATGAAAGAGAGACGAAGATTCAGCAGGCAAATAAGAGGAGCTGTGGAAGAGTTCATCATTACCACCGACAGGAGTAATGTATGCTAAATTTTCCGTGTTGGTTTTATTCGCTATATGCGTCTCATGTGGCTATTACTACTATCAGAAGCACTTAATTCTGGCGACTTGGTTGTGACACGTACAAGCTCGAACTTCGCGCGCGACACGACTACGTGATGGCGACGAGCGTCGAGATATGGGCTGTCGCGCCACCACATCGCTCGTTATCACCGTTCAATCGCTCATTTAAATAATTTAAGAATCCGTCTCTCCTCGCCCGGAAGGAAGGAAGGAAGGAAGGAAGGAAGGAAGGAAGGAAGGAAGGAAGGAAGGAAGGAAGCAAAGCAAAGCAAAGCAAAGCAAAGCAAAGCAAAGCTAGAGAAAGGCAGAAGGCAGTCCTCGCCCGGAAGCACCCTGAGCGACTAACCGGCTGGCTAAGTATGCGCTTCCTCTACGTATTCGCTCCTGCTCAGTTTGTTGCGGTGGAGCATGTCTTTTCCTTGGACGACGCACCGCAGGGTGTTTCACATGCCCATCGCCGCTGCATATTCTACAATCGACACGAAATACTAACTAACACTGTTATTGTTTGCTGATTGGTTTAACTGTCACAAAGACGTTTTCGATTTTGTGCCCCAGAAAGCGCTAATATGGCAGCGCTCCGTGTGGTTAGCTGCGTAAGGTGCAGTGTTTTGGCTGCGATGTATGACCGTTGGATCTCCGATATCACGCCCTTTTGAGCAATGGGCGCAAAATATGTCGCAGCTGAACTATCGACAGTAGTATATGCACTCATGGACATATTCAAGTGGACAGTGGGAGCCCGCCATTAACAGAGACGTACTTGAAAGCGCCAGAACCCATAACCAAGCGTTTCCTAGCTCGTCACATCGCCCGAAGGCGCCACTCGTGTGTGGTTTCACCAGTGTGCGATGGACTGGAACTACAGTGATCGCAGTCGCGTCCCCTGGCTTTTTCAGTCAAATTGGGTTTATATATTTTATGCATTGTATATGACGTGAACTGACTATACGTGCAGCAGACTGTCTCTATTTTTTCCTTTTTGTTATTAAATGTATGTAAGAAGATTTTGCTACCTCGTGGAGACACAGGCTATTCCTCTGTTCGACGTGCATTAAAAAGATGAACTCTTAGCATAACGAAGCCATAGCAATGCAAAAGCACTCAGAAAGGAGGTCCCGCGAGTAGTTCACAAGTCGTGGCACAAAAACTATTAGTCCAGAAATCCCAGTTCCCAAGCTAGATGACAGGTACAATACAATCCGCAAAAAATACATCACGAGAATATGCCACAGAACCACAAATAAGAACGCCCATTGAACCTTGAACATAAGAAGTCACATTTCTCGGTTCTATGTTGTCACAAGTGTCGCAAATGTCCATGCACACGCCCGAATTAATTAATATAGGACTGTTAATAAGTCGTCCTACATCTTCCAAACTGTTTCAAATCGGTAATAATCTTCCACGATTGTCGTTTCTTCAAGAAACTCCACAAATGCACGTATACCCGTATTTGGCATGTTCCCGTTGACCGTGCACCCAAGAGTTTATCTAACGACAGCGGTCATTTATCAAGAAAATGTCATTTTCTTGACAATTTTACGGGGCTGACTGAGTACTTGCTATAATGTAAGACAATGTGCTCTATATATTCATTGGATGCTTCACATGAACAAAGACGCTATTAGGTTTTCCGATCCGGTATAAGAAGCACTTAGTGCATGTAGGCTGTGCCATGTCGTAATCTATGTATTATTATTTTTATAGCGCGGTGAGCCTTGATCGATGCGGTGAGCTTCATAAGTGAATCTATCTTGGATCATGTTGAACATTGTTCCCCGTTATGAAACCAAGTCTCTCTTGTGATTATATTACCGGCAACTCAGAATTACACGCAGTTGGTGTCTTTCATACAGACTTCTAAATGTGTCAATCAAATCTGAGAAAGATAAAGCATGCACAGGCTGTGCTCAAAATGACGCCGCCCTTTTTTTTGGCCACTCGACAGTAACGGCACTGTTTTAGGTAAACAAGATATTACGAAACATTCCCAAAAAATACAGAATGTTCCTCTACTGTGGCGTAGATTGTGCGGCTTGAATGACCGCCACTGACTTATGTGCCAGCAAGGGCTTATAGGGTTTGTAGCAGCAGACTCGTCCAATCATTTCACATTACTCTCTTTACACACACATAATAAATTTTGTAATTATACACTATTTAAGCAGGCGTAAAAAAACACGCCGTAGAAAGTATTTTTGTGCACGCGTGCATGTGTTTGTGTGTGTGTTTGTGTGTGCGTGTGTGTGTGTGCATGTGCCCGTGTACCCGTGTGTTCGTTCCACCGTTTTCAGTAACAGGGCGACATTTCAGTTGATAGGCGACCTTTGTACGTTCTTTTCATACATCTTGGGTCCAGGGTTCTTTTTTCTTACGCCTGCTTTTCAAGTTATGAAGCCTTACCAACTCGCATACATTCCTGTCTTTTTAAGTTAAAACGACTTCCGCTTTTTTTTTTTGTGTGTGTGTTTTTTTAGCAAAGGGCGTCAATGCGATCCCACCGTCTGCAACACGAAAAACCATAAATAATGATTGAGTACCTATAGATACATTAAAAGATCACTGCAATCTCTGTGGAGGTTATTTTTAAAAATGTCAATAAAATGGGGAGGAAGATTTACGATGCACTTTCAAAAGTTCCCTTGAAATAATTACGACTATAATGAGGGTGTGCAACTTCACGTTAAGGTTGACTATTGCTCTCGGGAGTGTCATTGCTGCGAAATTTGAGGGCTGAATTGTAACGTGACTGCTAGTAAATGGAGAGGCAAGCTTACAACACATGTGTTATAACTTACTCGCCGAGTTGATGCCGTGTTCTGCGACGTGTCCGATCATGTCCACAAATGAGTCCGCAGGTTTAGAAAAACGTACTTTATTTAAATAATACTCTCAAAATGTGAGGTAAAATTTCGCACTTGAGCCCAAATACAAAAAATAATGCAGATCCAACCCACGTACTGGAACTTAAGTCAAGTGAAGCTTTCATAGAGCGGTCAATTAAAAGCTCAAAGATTAAGTGTGATGCGTACACTTGCCTTTATTGTCATCCTATGCAGCGTGTAATCTCGTGCCATGTTTCTGTTTTACATTGCACAGGTCACAACTGCATTGTTATAAAATCTCCACGCCTGCCCATGTGCCACGATGTTCACAACCTATGCTGAACTACAAACAGTAGTTCCCGCGAATGCACGCTGGGGGACGCGGACGCAGTGACGTCACGAAGGGGATGTTTGTCGGGCGAAGAGTGGTGAGGAGAGGTGCATGGAAGAGAGAACGGCGACACGAAGGACAGCGGTAAGGCTGGATGTTATTCGCTCACTTTATTCCGGCGGATGTGACCTAATGAAAACTGGCATTGAAGAGTGGCACACGGGCCATAGAGCTACTTGGCGCGGGCGCGAGAGAAGTAAGCGTGCGATTGAGGCCTCATGGTTAGACCCCTGGGCTGTAGTGTGAGACCGAGAATTTCGATCCCACCATCGGACAGGGGTGATTTTATTTTCTGTTTGTGGACTATTTGGTGAGACCGTAGAAGCAGCCACGATAAGAAAAGGCCGGCAGGGTTTTTTATAGAAAGCTTCGCGTTAAAGCAGGGGAGTGTGAGGCGACCATGCGTCCTGCATTGGAATTCCGAGTGCACATGGAACATCTATTGCAAGAAATCACAAGCTATTGTGTTCTCAAGCCCTAGCATGACAAGAGACGAGAGCGAGGGAGGCAAAAAAAAAAAAGACAACGCGACCATGAAAACCCTAGAGGAGGCAGAGAAAGAAGACGAAGAGCAATTTTTTAAGCATAAGATGCTTTTAGCGCCTGTTTTCGGTGACCTTCAAGTGACATTGAACTCAAAGCCCGAGCCGTTATCCCGGCACTGACACGAGAACACCCGCGCATTGTTGCGAGAACAAAACGAGATCATCCGGGCAACCAGTGATAAGTTAAGAAAATGCGGTCTCTGGCCCCCAGGCCCTACGTATCATGCAAAATGTTAAAGACCTCAAACATCACTCATTGGCCTGGTTCCCTGCGAACTTTGGAACCATTGAGGGTGTCTCGCTCAACCCCAGCGAGGAGACGCACTCGGCTGCACGAGGTTTGACTGACCGTACGCTGGGTAACGCGTCCTCTACTGGGCGACCCGAGCCTCTCTGCTCGTACAAGGAGATCTGTAAGCACAATTACTATCAAGAAGACTCCTGCCTACGCCACACTCCTCCCTGTGCAGGGCCCAGGCAGTCACTCTCAGACTTCTACAAACACGCACTTACCGGAGCCTTGCGGCACTGCACACAATGTACCCCGAACGGCTCCCAAGCCCGGACTGCCCCATGTGTGGTGGTTATGCGGACTGCGAGCTTGTATGTCCTGTGGGGCTACACCTCTGCCGGTCCCCCTTTCACCCAAGAGGAAATGATCAAGCTTATTAAGGCCCAGGATCAGACCTCTCAAATCCTGGCAGTCCAGAGGGCCCGCGAGAGTGCCGTCAGGTTTGACCTGATGGTCGCCGAGTGGGCCTAGCCAGGTGACGTTGAGTTTACTCGCGTCTATTGTGGACCGATTAAAGTTGTTTCACTCACTCACTCTCTGGCCCCCAGCCCTTCGTACAAGAGCGCAATAGATACGTTTGTTACTTCCCAAAGAAGTTACAAGAAATATTGCTTCCGATTTCTTTCTAATCTTTGTTCAAGTATCACTCAATCTGTAACTTCTAGTACGCTGAAATTTTATTTGTCATTTCCAATAGCGACGTTCGAAAGAAAGATAGAGGGCACCAAACATCTTTAGGCACTGTGACAGGGTTTCCTGTGCTCTCCTGAACGCCAGCGGTCCATGAGTCGTGAGCGGTCCGCGACAAGAAGAAAAAGTAGCGACAGACGCTGAGCGCGCTCCACTGTTGGAAGGAGAAAAGCGGTTACATGACGCCATATATGACAGCGCCATAAACGCCATATGTGATAGCCATTTTATGCTTACATGTACTCTACAGTACAAGAAAATATAGGGTGCGTTCAGTCTCAATTTCTTATCTACATAATTTGTACATATTATATACATACTTAGATAGGCGTGGTTTCCACGTCGCGTTCACTTCCACAAGTGGCTGATAGGTATACCCGTAGCAAAATGAACACTCAAAACACAAAGACGTAAGAAAGAAGCTTCACGGCGCAGGTCAAGTACGCTAATTTTTTTTTATTGAAATCAAGTTTTTGTTACCGCATACTAGTGTCCTCCGAAAGATTCTATAGTCAGACAGAGTTAGATGCGCGTAATTACACAAGATTGAGGAAACGTTGCAATATTTGTAGCACAGGTTCTTATTTAGAAAATTTAGCGACGCGTGGTTGACCGTGTAGCTGCTTGTTGAAGTCTGAGGAAACCGCTGTCATCTAATGCATATGGGAAAAGATAATATTAACGGGTTAATGTTGAGGAACATGGGAAGGGGTCTATACATAAGGATGATTGCATAATTACAACGTTTATTGTGCTGTCACCAAATAAAATTGATGTTATGCTGGGAACGTACGCCTGGAAGTGATTTTGGTGATATATTCCAGGGGTTTTTGGAGATAGACACAACTTTTTGAAATCGCCTTGAGCGTTTAACTTCGTCAATACTTTTATTATTTTTTTACTGTGATAATGCGTAAATATTACTGTTCCTTGGCGACGAGTATATATAGATGCCCGATGTTCTGAACTGAAATACCGGACTTTGTTACCATTTTGGGAGTAAGTTCTCCACTTTTATAAGTCTTGTTTTATCAAAACAACAATGTATAAGCAACTATCCAATTGGCCAACCACTTCGCCTGTACGTGCAATTCATCATGCGCGAGTTATACTAGCCGCAGTGGCGTCACGACGCGTAGGAGCTGTCATGTGTGAAGGGACAGTGTCGTGGTCACTTGCGTCAATAAATCCGTGCGCGAAGCGACGATGAGGCGACGTCATCATTCATGGGGCTTGGCACGCGCCAGCATTTGACCTTCAGCTATAAACGCCTGCTGTTACACGAACGCCTCCGCAGCTGCGGCTATATATATACAGGGTGTTTCAGCGAACACTTTCAAAATTTATTCAAGGTTGCCTGTGGCAAATAGCCCAACTCTAGTTAATGAGCTGGTCTACTCGAAGTGGCGGCCATTACTTGCGCAAATAATTGAAATGCATAATCGACTAATTAATGAAATTTACTAATTAAGTTTTAACTAATTACTAGATTGCCCATATTGTAATGTAAAAATTGTAGCCATGGAGTTCGCAAGGCGGATCCACTTGGAACGAATTCTGGGGATGACACCAGTTTCAGGATATTAATTCCCGAACTTTGCGGAGAAATGCATTGGCGTTCCAGTTAGTTTCTTAACAGAACGTCTCTTTATGCATCGAGGCACAAAATTAACTGGAACCCCAATGCATTTCTCCGCGCAAAGTTCGGGAATAAATATCCTGAAACTGGTGTCATCCTATGAAGGATCCAAGTGGATCCTTCTCGCGAACTCCACGGCTACAATTTCAATTGCAGGCAACCGTTCAATAAACCCACATATGCTACCTGAAGGCATCAATGCTGATTAAGAAAGATCGGGTCCCTCGGTTCCCTTTCTTCTCGTTTATATATATATATATATATATATATATATATATATATATATATATATATATAAAGGGAACCACCCTCGGTTCTCTTTCTTCTCGTTTATATATATATATAAACGAGAAGAAAGGGAACCGAGGGACCCAATCTTTCTTAATCAACATTGATGCCTTCAGGTAGCATATGTGGGTTTATTGACCGGTTGCCTTCACCCAAAAAGATCACGTACTCGTGACGCCTGCGGCAAAAAGGATGTTCCGCATCCGCCGCCTAGGTTTGTGAGTGGTGGCGCTGGCTAACACTCCCAGAGTCAATTCTAGTTGTAAGGCATAAATACCCCAGAAAGTGGATGGGAAAACGGCGCCGCGATAGCTCAATGGTGAGAGTATCGCACGTGCAATGCGAAGACGTGGGTTCGTTCTCCACCTGCGGCCAGTTCTTTCATCCGTTTTCATTTCCATTCATTTATCATTTCTTTAATTCAATTAGTAAGCACAAGTAATTTCCCCTATGTTGTCCTTGGTGTCGCTGTTTGTTGGCTTCTTATGATATGATTAATAAAAATCGGGCCCCTCGGCTCCCTTTCTTCTCGTTCATTACATAACGAGGGCTCGAATCCGGTAACATTGATGCCTTCAGGTAGCATATGTGGGTTTATTGACCGGTTGCCTTCACCCAAAAAGATCACGTACTCGTGACGCCTGCGGCAAAAAGGATGTTCCGCATCCGCCGCCTAGGTTTGTGAGTGGTGGCGCTGGCTAACACTCCCAGAGTCAATTCTAGTTGTAAGGCATAAATACCCCAGAAATTGATGGAAAAACGGCGCCGCGATAGCTCAATGGTGAGAGTATCGCACGCGAAATGCGAAGACGTGGGTTCGTTCCCCACCTGCGGCCAGTTCTTTCATCCGTTTTCATTTTCATTCATTTATCATTTCTTTAATTCAATTAGTAAGTACAAGTAATTTCCCCTATGTTGGCCTCTCATGATATATATATATATATATATATATATATATATATGGCAATGCGTGAACTAACACTTGTGGGTGTGTATTGCCACAGTATCTGCATTTGCCTCAGTTATTGCAGGGCAGTTCCGCTGTCCGTGATAAAACAAAAACGAGAACAGTCTTGCTGCATAAAGGCAAAAATATTATTTAGCTTTATGCATACGTACAATAATGCTCGAATGAGACGCGAATACGAACTAGCAATGTAGAGTGCCTCTCTGCTTAATTTTAAACAAGCATTCGAAATGCATGATCGCGGCGGCGTAATCGGGCGTCAAATGAGCTCTAACCCTAAATATTAGCGTATGTAAGTGAGCCAAGTACGTCGTCCACATCGGCATACGTGGAAAGGAAAAAGAAGTTTTATTTTATGTTGGCGTAGGAAACACAAGAATAGCTCATTTCAGGCAGCTAGTTCTCCATTGCGTGAGCGAAATAGACCTGTGATTCTTGTTTTATTCCCTCCTGAAATGAAAGAAGAGAAGCTTCACTGATGGATCACCCCTCGTTACACGCTTGTGTTCGCGCCACAGCGCGCGGCCTTCACATTTTTTTGGCTTGTGGGCGATCCACAAACGTGGACCTAAGTTTTAAAAAATTATTCTGAAACGGTGTGCGAATTTGTAGAAGCTTCTAACGAGCGAGTCAATATATTCTGACGCAGTAGCATTATTTGGCAAGAAGAGCATCTTATTAGCCCATGAAGTTGTTAATCATTCGCTACGTGAAAAGCAAGTGCAGTTATAAACAAAGGAAGCTTGGACGAAAGGCGCTTCAGTAGAGTCGAAATGCTTTTTCGTGCCCCGTAGTGAGCGGAAGAAAACGACGAATGAGAGGTATAGTACCCGTGCAAGGTACCTGAGAGGTACCTGTGTACTTTCGTGCCTGTGTCATACCTGCCTTTTATTTCTCCGTGTAAAACTCAGTACAAGGCATCTATGAACATGCACCATTTAGTGCCATTTGTTGCATTGCTGTGAGATACTAACGCACGTGCAACACAACTGTCGCTTCGCGTTATGACCAAAAAAAAAAAAAAAAGTGAACACGTACCGTCTTGTTGCCGGAAGAGCTGTTATCGAAGGAATAATTATACGAATCCATAGCTTGGAAAAAAAATTAAAAGGAACGCTGTTGCCTATTGCTTCACATGTTGTCCAAGCTGGCCTTCTGAAACGAAACACAACAGACAGCATACAGCAATCAATTTCTGGGGTGCACGGACATGCAATAAAGGTCAAAAAGCACTCCTAACCTTGGGAACGTGAAAATGAAGTTGCTCTGACTTTTTCAATGAAACTCCTATGAGCAATCAACCAATCTTGCCCTACGAAGACTACGTAAACAAAAAATAATGAAAAAGAACGGTCATGTGACAGAAAAAAAAGAAGGAAGGTTGTATGGCAAGGATTTGTATGTAGTTTCATCATTTAGGTATTTGAAACTGACAGGAAGAATTTCGAAGTCGTTTTTCAGTGTTTGCGGTAGAACACCAAAAAATGACATAGGAAATATATTGTGACCAAACAAAAATAAAGCAATAGTAAATAGTGTTATGACTTTTGCATATTCTAAAATTTGTGTTACAGTAAATAAAGATTTCCTTAGTCGTTTGCCACATTGTGATAGGAAGGGTTAAGGTATTCATATCTTGGTGCTACATCCTACAGATTGGGCACACGGTAATTTGAGTGGAATTTTGTGGGTCACAACAACGCTTAAGCCTCAACCACAATGAACAAGTTTCCGACGAATTTTCGGCGTCGGTGCCGGCTGCATAACGCGGCGTTGGTCGGCGTCGTCAAGAACAATGCGACGCGGGGGGTGGCGCTCCCTCGACGCCTAAGCCCTGTAAGGGCCTTACAAAGGCAGAGCAACGCACGCTCCTCCGCCTTTACACCAAAACACTGCTGTGCCCGACAGTTTTAAAACGCTTTGATCCTGCCTTTACCGGAAAATGCCTGTGCGAGAAGTCTTCCGACATCTCCCACATGGTGTGGGCATGGCAATCAACCCCGAACCTCGCCCCAAAACCAAACCCAACCCGGGAGGACTGGGAGGCAGCCCTGCTCGGCTGCTCCGACCTGGCGAAGGCCCTGGTCGACCAAACACGAGCCGCGGCGGTCGCCAATGGGCTCCTGTAATGAGGAGCCCACCTAGTGATTGTGAGAGGTGGCCCCCTCAGGGCCACCTAAAACTTCCTCCGCGTACTTGAAATGAAGTTTTTTCAGACAGACAGACGCCGAAGTCTGTACATGCCAGACGACGGCGCCGAGGCCCAGAAGCACAGCACGAAAGCCGGCCGACGTCGGCCGACGCTGACGCAGAAAATCCGGCTGGAACTTCTTCCTTGTGATTCGGGCTTCAGCGCGGTGCCGTCTGCGCAAGTATTTCAAAGGCCCGAACAGGCAGTGCAATAGCGGACGAAGACTGCGGTGTGTGCTTCGCAAAGAAGAAGTTGTCCTTGTGAAGATAGCGGCGCCTCCTCTGAGAACGTCCTGCCGTCGCAGTAAACAAGTTCAGATCGAAAGAAATTGTTGAAGTCTGCTTATTTTCTTCCTGCAAACATATTTTCTACCCTTGTGATTAATAATATAAAGACAGTGAGGGTAGCGAACAATGTGGCCTCTTTGGATGGGGAAGCATAGCGGGTCTCTATATAACTGAAAGACAAAATTCTGGAAAGCCCTTGTTGCGCGGCAGAACAGTGCACTTACGAAGAGACAGCAAATCAGGGCTTTGAGCAATAAAACTAAAATTCTTTAGACGTACTTCAGGGGAAATGAGAAGTGCAGCACAGGGACGCGTCCTGTCGTACGTGTTTCTTGGTCGGCATCTGTATTGCTTCGTTTATTTTTACTGAACCATGACACTAACTAGCTCTAACCAATATACTGCTTGTTCATTAGACATGTTGCTCCCGAGAGGAACGCGATACTGATTGAGGTCAGGGTCTTACGTGGAATGAAAGGTAAGGTATTTTAACAAGCTTTTAAGGTAGAGGTTTCGCAATCAGAGATTGTTCTGTCGTTATATATGTGGTGTACGAGTCTGCAGAAAGGCACAGGAATTGTCTAAGAGGCCATGGTGAAATATATTCATTCTTTAAAAAAAGAAACTGAAAAAATTAATGTTGAGTGATGAGCGAGCCAAGTGCTATCGCACTGAAAACGCTCTTGCGTACTCATGCGTTACACATGAGCAAATGGTCATGATGTCAATGAACCAATGCTTAAAACTATTGCGCGCATAAACTTGTGGGCGACAGAAGTTTGTTGCAACACGCTCGACAACCATTTTAGTCCAGCTAAACATTCTGCTGATGTCTGAGCGAAAATGTACGGTATTTGCGTGTGTGTGTGTGTGTTTTTTTTAAGTTTTTCACTGCATACTTAAATTGACATTTTCCCAGCTTTCATGTATTAAATCCCTATTGAAGTAGATTTCCGACCCATATTAACGTTCTACTGCCTAAGCCTTAGGCAGTAGACCGTTAGGCAGTAGACCCTAAGGTACACAGTAATTATGGAAGAATGAGCATTGTCTTTTCATCAGTTTATTATGGAATAGACTTACACACGAATTGAGAGAGAGAGAGAGAGAAACAACTTTTATTGAAAACGGCAAGTGTAAGAGGAGTTTATCTCCCCTCCCTTAGATGACGGCCAGGAGCCCTTGGGTCCTAGCGGCATCTTCGGCTTGCCTGATGACTTTCAGTTGGTGCTCGCGGTCTGAGCTGAGCAGCGCGGTCTCCCACTGCTCCGCGTTCGTATATGTCTTGTTTGTCCCCTCCACTATGTTGGGGCAAGCCCAGATTATGTGTCTGAGGTCCGCCCGCTGATTGAAGTCTTTTGCATTTATCTGAGTAGATCTCTGGATAACAGTGATTAAAAGCGATCGGGTTTGGAAAGGTGTTTGTTTGTAGTAGGCGCCATGCTGTCGCCTGCTGTTTATTTAATGAGGAGTGTGGTGGAGGGTAATGCTGCCTCCCTAATCTGTAGTGTTTGGTGATTTCATTGTAAGCGACCATGGGGTCTCTCTTCGCACTCGGGCCCCGCGTTGTTTCTGCTCCTGCTCGGCTCGCGAGCTAGGATGTGTGCGGTTTCGTTGCCCGGGAGGGAGGACTGGGCGGGCGTCCATATGACATGAACGTCACGCTCCCCGCGAAAGTTACTCATGATCCTTAGCGCCTCTTTCGAGACCCTTCCCTTAGCGAAGTTATGAAGCGCACTTTTCGAATCAGTGATTATGACGCTGGCCGTTGTGGAGGCGAGCGCCAGCGCTATGGCCGCTTCTTCCGCGATTTCCGATTTTCCTGTTTTAATGGTGCCGCTGGCAAGCGAGTGGCCCGCTTGATTTGAGGCCACCACTGCCATGTGTCGACCGTCTGCATATTCCGCCGCGTCTACATAGACCACGTTCGCATCGTTTTGAACAGGAACGGGGAAAGCACCGAGCCTTGTGGTGTTCCCTTATTGCCTAATTCTATTTCTTCGGATTTCGCGTCCCCGACTGTGATTGTGGCATTACGGTTTGCAAGGAAATCTTTCACCTAGTCGTATGCTCTTTGGCCTATGTCAAGGTTTTGCAAGTTGCGCAATATGGCCTCGTGGGTGACGCTATCAAACGCTTTCTGTAAGTCGAGACCTAGGATGGCTTTTGTATCCAGGGTGTGTGTTTCAGCGCCTATGATTTGGTTCTTTAATTGCAGCATGACGTCTTGCGTCGAGAGTTTTGGTCTAAAGCCGATCATGGAGTGTGGGCATAGCCCGTTATCGTCCATGTATTTGCCGAGACGCGTTAGAACCACCTTTTCCATTAGCTTTCCGATTCAGGACATCAATGAGATTGGCCTCAAATTTTCTATGTGTGGCTTTTTGCCAGGTTTGGGTATTAATTTTATCTGGGCGGTTTTCCATTGCTGGGGTATGGTCCCGTTCTCCCAACATTCGTTTATGTACTTTGTAAGAGCGTTGATGGATTCGTCGTCTAAGTTTCGCAGTACTTTATTTGTTACACCGTCGGGACCTGGAGCGGATTTCGGATTGAGTAGTCCGAGTTCGTATCGAATCTCTGCCTCCGTTATGGGGGCGTCGAGGTCGACGTTATTCTTCTCTTGGTACTCTGGTAGTCGTGTCTTTGTTGCATCTCCTATGTATGTCTTGCGTAGCTCTCGTAGGAGTTCTGCCTCTGTACCTGCGTGGTTTTGTAGTAACCGTTGCAGGTTTTGTCGTTGGGTTGTTTTTGTGCCTTCTGGGTCGAGGAGGCCTCGGAGAATGTTCCAAGTTTTGGACATTCCGAACTGTCTGTCCATTAGAGTGCACGTTGCTTCCCACTGCTGCTGAGATAGCCGATTCGCATGGTCTTCTATTTCTCTGTCGAGCGCCACGATTCTCTTTCTTAGGCGCCGGTTGTTCTTGTGGTCTTTCCAGCGCTTTTGTAAGCTTTGTTTTGCCTCCCACATGTGTAGGAGTTTGCTGTCCATTTCCTCCATGCCTACATCTTGGGGAACGTTTTTAGTGGCTTTCAGCACGCTGCGCTGGAATGTCCACTCTGTCCACTTCTGTATGTCTTCGATGGTTTCTGTCGCATCGTCCTCGCGTAGGTTACGAAAGGTGTCCCACTCGGTTAGTGTTATTTTCCTGCCTTTCTCTTTACGCGGGCCTCCTTGTAGCATTTTCTTCAGAATGTAGTGATCGCTGCCAAGATTTACGTTCGTGTTGGCCCATTTCGAGATGACTATGTTCTTTATGAATGTCAGGTCCGGCATGGTGTCTCTGTTGACGCTATTGCCCATTCTGGTAGGGTCTTGCGGGTTAGTTATTAGCGTGAGCCCCTCGTGCTGCGCATCGTACCACAGGTTGCGGCCTTTAACGTTCTCGATGGTATAACCCCAGGCAGCGTGTGGTGCAACCCCAGGCAGCGTGTGGTCGCCCACGATGATCAGCGCTTGTCTGTCCGCTACATTTAACGCTTTGCGGAAAAGCGAGCCAAACTTTACTTTTTGTCGTGGTGGGCTGTATACATTCAGCATGAATAGGCTTCCCTCCTTTTTTTCGGGAAGGTATGATTTCGAGTAGGACGTGGTCTATGTTTCGTACGCCGGTGTCGTGTTCTACAGCCACTATGTTTCGGTGTATCAGTGTGGTTACTGTTGCTTTTTCATCTGAAGTGCTATATGATTTGTATCCTGATAATCTTGCGGTCCCCCCAGTTTCCTGGAGAGCATTTACGTCCGGTGCTTGCTTGGTTTTTACGAATTGCTGCAGCTTGCCCCTCTTACGGCGAAACCCACGACAATTCCACTGCCAAATCGTGTACTCGTTACGCAGCGCCATGTTGGTTACTCGAGTCCGTGCAGCTGATCTCAGCCGCAGGTGGTCTGCTGTACGGCTTGCTCTTCACCGGCCTGGCTCCTGCGGGTCGGGCGTCTTTCGACACATTTTCCAGCTACGCTACTCTAACCTCGATGACGTCGAACCGCTGCGACATTTCCACTCTCATCTGCGTTATCTGCTGTTGTAGATCCGCGTGCATCTGGATGAATTCCTGTTGAAGACCTGCGAACATTTCCTGGAACATGCCTTTTACTTCTCCGAGTGCAGAGTCGCTTTGCTCGTCTGCTTTTTCCTGTGCCCTTCGCTTATGCGGCGCCGTCTCTCCACTCATCGGCGTGGGTACGGGCGTCGGCGGAGCTTGATTTGGCGTTGACGCCGTACTAGCTGTGGGCGTGTTACGGGTTATCTCTGTCTTTTTTTGGATGCTTAAGGTTTGCGTTTTCCTCTTTCAGCGTTTTTATCTCCTCCCTTAACGTCGCGTTTTCCCGTGACATAATGACACGAATTGAAAGAAATAACAGCTGTTAATTCATTTACCTAAAATGTTGCATTCAATGTTTAAATATTGGGTTCCATTAACTTTATTATCTGTGTGTTTTATTATTTGCATGCTAACCACTGAAACTTTTTAGCTGTCTTTGTTACTTCTAACATATTTATTTTGTCTTTATTATGCGTTCTCTACAATAGTTTTTTACAGTAATAACGTAGGACATCCCGCCTGGGCTTTGTAACCTTGGGAGCTTCTTCTGCATGCATCACTGCTGTTGTATCGCTAGTATTTATTTATTTGTTTGTTTATGCAGTGATTGATTGATTGATTGACCGGTAAACCAGCTCTCCTTGTTTGAAGTCTAGTTGAAATCTAGTTAATCAATTCTAATTCACTAAGAAGAACCACTTGCAAGTGCAATTTATTTATATTGTTTCATGATCATGTTCAACAAGTGCTAAATAGCACTTTGACAGAAATTAGGGTGGAACGATGAAAGAAAGCATGAAGGGAGTAAAAGCAGCGTCACAGAAGAAGTATAGAATCACCTTGCGAAGTAGCGACACGAAGGTGTACAGCGACTGAGTTCGGAAGTGAGCATTTCGCGACTGAACAATAAACACAGTAAGACTGGAGCGCCACACTTGGAAAAAATTATCATTAAAGTATGGAAACAAATACGCACATAAACGCCAGCCATCAAGTGAGAGCGCATGTGTTGTGTACATGTTGTGAAAAGTAAATGTATGTAAGCAGACGCTGACGCCTTGTAGAAGCGCCTTTGCTCCGACATGCTACAAAAGGAGGAACACTGTGCATTTTTGTGTGTTTTATTTTTGAGCTCCAATGACCATTATGAGTACGCCTCACCATCTAGCCCAACAGTAAGCTCTGGAATATACTTGAAGAAATACCATTAATTCAATAACTTCAAGTTGGCCCCCATTCGACGTAGCCGCATAAAGGTGAGAAGGATCGTAATAAATCGCATTCAAGGCCGAATACAGCGTGCACTAAGCACCGCACGTCATTGAATGCAAGTTGCCTGGAAGCTTTCGCAAACGATAACAAGAAAATGTAGAGGGCCACTCAAGCAGGAACCTTAAGTGCCACGCAAAACACCGGTAGCTATAATTCGGCGACAACGACGGCAGCAACAGTACAACGACGATGGGACGACGACTGCGGCACGATGGCAATGAAGGAAGACCACGACATTGGCACGACGGCGACGAAGAAGAAGAATAACAGCGGCTTCAAGAAAACAACGATCACCCGACACCACCGTTCGCACGACGATGAGAGCCCCGAGGACGGCAAAACGACTATCTTAGCGCTTTCGCTTGCAGCATCCAGTCATCGGTCGGAAATAAATAAATAAATAAATAAATAAATAAATAAATAAATAAATAAATAAATAAATAAATAAATAAATAAATAAAATTGACAGTCACTAAAGTATCCTTACGTGATTTGAATGCGAAAGCGTTATGACTTCTCTAATTGGTTACGTCCTTGATACGTGACGTCATACATTGTCACGTGTCCTTCACAACTCTACCTTAAGGCACCATAATCCACCTTGCTATAATTTCTACCAACCTCAATCCAACTTAATCCACCATAATCGACCTTGCTCTAATTTGTACCAACCTTAATACACCTTGATCTAATTTGTAGCAACCTTAAACCACTTAACCCTCCTTAATCCACTTTAAATCCCCTTTAGTTCACCTTCATTCACTTTACTCCCCCTTACGTCAGCTTACTCTAACGTCGCACCCAGATGGCCACGACGTGACGTGTGCAGTGACGCCCGCACTGGGCTCACCTTTAGTCAACCCGAACCGGGGAACAGCCGTCGCGTCGGGGAGGCGTTCTCGTCTCGTACCCCGGAGGGTTCGATTGCCACCGAGGCTCAAATTTACCAAATCTTCTTTGCAAAGCCATTATTTACTTTCGTTGCAGTAACCTTTCAGGGGGACCTGCCTGAGAAATTCGACGTAAACTTGAGCATTTTTGACGTGTTTTTACTCTTTGCACCGTCGGCCATTTTTGGTTCCATCGTTTGATCCCGCCGGATTTCAAACCTCATGGGAGATATAATGCTTTCGCATGAATATTTGATTAATAATTCAAGAGGCTATGACTATAATGAACTTAATAAAGCTAACTGCGAAGAGACGCACGAAACGCGGCCACGCAAGAACAAATGCGGATGTACAGCTAAAGCCGTAGATAGTCGTGTGAAAGGAGCGGCTTGTTTATCGCTCTGTAATGAGACGCAACGGAAACTGAACTGGCGCCACGCCTGGGACAAACGGGCTACCAAGTAACCGTCACTAATACGATAAGGCCGGTGCTCTCGGTCATTCCATAATATCATCTATACTACAGAAATACATGTTATTTTTTAAGGCGATATACATTTTGTCGTGCAAATCACAGTGAAGTAATTATCGCCGTCACTGACGAAGTCAATGTGCAAACTGAATAAGCGCCGTGACTATATAAATAGGAAAAAATCTGGACTAATAGAATACTCAAGTGCTCACTTTGAGCGTTATGTTGTAACATCTTAATTTAAGTGGTAAAACCATTTTCGTCGAGTGGGGAATGCTCAGAGTAAATTGTTTGCAAGACATCAACTACAATATAATTCTCTTATTCTATTCCCGCAGCGCGCAAGTAAGGCTTTTTGAGAATATATAGTAACTGTAACGCCATTGCATCTTGTAGCACATTTTAAGAATTTATATTTTTGAAACTCTTCTAGCCTAAAGATTTTTGAATTTCTTCAGTGCTGCTCTGGTTCGATATTCTTAAACGTTGCATAGCGAATAAAATAAATAAATAAATAAATAAATAAATAAATAAATAAATAAATAAATAAATAAATAAATAAATAAATAAATAAATAAATAAATAAATAAATAAATAAATAAATAAATAAATAAATAAATAAATAAATAAGCATCTCTATTAGCTTTTCGTGTCTCTTGCTTCGCCACATTTGCATTCATTTTGTTTTTAAACGCTCAGACGAAATTTAGCTCGGAGTGAACATGGTGATGAGGGACCTCGTGCATTGCGCGTGAATTTACTATTCCCATGACAGCGGCAGTCAACGGCGCCAGCATACGAAATAAATAACAGGAAAAAAAAAAAACCAACGAAATACACCTTTCCTACAATGGTAACAATATACAGAATATCTTCTCACATAAGTTAAACACACACAAGCAAAACAAAAGAAAGAAGCTCTACACGAAGACGAAGGACTTACCGGCTTTGGTGTTAACTCCGGGTGCATAGCCGATGTAAAGATCCACGTACGTGCTCTGAGGAAGCAGAGTGGTTGCCGACGGCGGAGCAAACGTCTTCACAGTGACGCGGCCCGCCGAATTGTGCGTCAAAGGAGGGTTTCAGTGATGCCCAAACACCGAGCGCGTCGTCGCCCTTTCCCATCGAGCGACTCCGTGCGCCACCCTCCTGCTCGTACTCCTCTCTTTCACTACCACTTCGCTCCCTTGGTCACGTGGACACGCTGCCGTCAACGAGCGCCACCGGTCTCAGTCGCGGCTTGCGCCGTTAGCACGGTTTCGCGGCCGCTCCCGGCTTACTGGGCGCGAAATGGCAAGCTTACTTACTTGTCTGGCGACTAGAAGTTGAATATATTCTGCGAGATCTCTGCAGAGTCCGGAATGCGGTGATATCCCCCACATCGGCTCTTATGAGCTTCGTATGTGTAGCTTCCATAGTGCCCCATACTTGTCCGATCTCCTTTCATCATCATCAGCCTATATTTATGTCCACTGCAGGACGAAGGCCTCTCCCTGCGATCTCCAATTACCCCTGTCTTGCGCTAGCGTATTCCAACTTGCGCCTGCGAATTTCCTAACCTCATCAACCCAGAATTGGGTTGAAGATGAATATGCAGAAGACAAAGATAATGTTCAATAGCCTGGCAAGGGAACAAGAATTCAGGATCGCCCGTCAGCCTCTAGAATCTGTAAAGGAATATGTTTATCTAGGTCAATTACTCACAGGGGACCCTGATCATGAGAAAGAAATTTACAGAAGAATAAAATTGGGTTGGAGTGCATACGGCAGGCATTGCCAAATCCTGACTGGGAGCTTACCACTGTCGTTGAAAAGAAAAGTGTACAATCATTGCATTCTACCGGTGCTAACATACGGGGCAGAAACTTGGAGGTTAACAAAGAAGCTCGAGAACAAGTTAAGGACCGCACAAAGAGCAATGGAACGAAAAATCTTAGGACTAACGTTAAGAGACAGGAAGAGAGCGGTGTGGATCAGAGAACAAACGGGGGCAGACCGATCTCCTTTACACTTCTTCAAATGAGCTTCGAACCATCGTTCGAATATGGCATTCTTGCATGACGTATTGTACCCTCTGTCTACCGATGATTTTTACTACAGTGAGGTCTAAAGCCCATTATCATGAGCATCTAACTAATACGTATAATTTACCAAGAAGCCTGACTGCAGGGCAGATGCATTTCATATAAACATTTGACTGTGTCGGTGGTGTTTTAAATAGCAAAGTGGTGCGGAGGAGGCAGTGTGGAATGAATAGCCGGAGCCATCTTCGCAGCCAACATACCGTTTCCATCTATTCCCCCACCTTTTTTTATTTTTATTTACAGATAGTGTAGGCTCTTCTCGGACCCATGCAGGAGTGGATACTTAGAATACAAACAAGAGAAGTAAATTTAAACTAATTACTTGACATAATTGCAAAAATATAATACATGCAAAAGTGGAAAAACATGGCAATGCACTGGACATAGATGACCGTGCGCCAAAAACGAAAGTGGATGAAAAAAAACTTGCCGCAGGTGGATAACGATCCCACGTAGTTCCCCATAATTTCATCTACATAATTTATAATTTTAATTAAATTAGTAAGTACAAGTAATTTCCTTTAATTTGTCCTTGGTGTCCTTCTTTGTTGGATTCTTATGTGATATATACATTCATACATACCTACATATACAGGGTGTACCAACAATCATGCACCAAGAATTAAAGATATACAAATAGTGAAAAACTCCCGATACGCATTTCTGTTGCTCAATACATGCTACATAACAGGGTTTTTCCGAGCGTGAAAGAAGCCCACGAATACACGCAACATTGCCGCGTGACCGGCCGCTGTTGTGAAGTCGGGGGTCCGAGCGGCCGCGGAGGGGACCATGGATGGTGCTGTGCCAGGTGCCGGGAGAAGGAGAGGTCCAGAGAGACGTCCAAGAGACCAGAAAATGGATTTGTATACAACTGTACATGATATTTTACACGAAGGGCTCCTTGATGCTTGGAGCCGTCTACATGCTAGCGTCATTGCATGTCCGAGCGTTTACATCTCCGAGCCTCTTCCCAACACCCAAGCCCCGCTTTTTATCAGTTCATTTCCCCTTTTCGCTCGTCGAGGGAATCCACTGTGGTTCTTCTCCGCCAATCACAGTTATCGACCGTTCGAAAAATCCCGCCCATGATGTGGCACCGTTCCGCCGGGCTCCACCTCGAATACGTTGCTCCATCTCCCCCGCATACCAGGCTATATACAGGTGGCATCCTGGGAACCAAACGCCGATGCTGTTCCCACGGAAATGCTTGACGTTGGAACCTTGCAAAAATTCGTGGCCTCTCCATGACGGTCAGCTTGTCAATCAGGAGACTGGCCTTCGCGGAATCTATCGCCTAGCCGCGTCGTAGTCCGGGCGGGTGCTGTTGCTTCACGGAAACACGCCAAGAGCGACGCGGCTGCGACGCTCGCCGGCCTCGAGAAACGACGAAGCGTGAACAGCACTCCACAGCTGCGCGTCCGTCGGTGCGGCATCCTTTGTGCCGAAGGACCGCCAGGCACAACACCGTTCGAGGCACCTTGCGTGTATTCGCGGGCTTCTTTCACGCTCTGAAAAACTATTACATAGCTCGTATTGAGCAACAGAAAGCTGTCACGGGAGTTTTTCATGTTGCTCTACAATTTCCTCATTGACACCTTTCATCCAATTACAATATTTGAGAAGTTGATTATTTAATTATGGTTAAATATGTAATTAAGTGGAACGCAAAAAATATCTTAGTATTTCCAAGCGACGGCAAACAACATTACCTTGGTTCATTACAGTTACGTGGCATTTGAATATATTTAAATCTTTGTGCGTGATTGTTTAGACAGCCTGTATAAACAGGGCTGTTCGTTTTCGGGCAAAACCTGATTTTACCCGATGTTTACACCCCGAACATGTTTCGGGAAACTTGGGTTAAACCCGATTTGTCCCCGAATTCCAAAACCACAAACCAACCTATTATTTTTTTCGGCTGCTTGGAGTTTGCGGTACACACGCGCTAGCTATACCCTGCCTCGGGACAACGAAGTTAGATCCGGTTCGCTTAAGTGAACTCCAGGGACCTATAGACATCATTTCACAAGCTGCGTGCCGCACAGTGAACGCTACACGGGTCTCAAACAACCGCCAAAAGAGCGCGCCTAACTCTGAGTTAGTAACCCCAGACATCACTGAAGTGCCTGTCATCAACATTCTCCTGTGCTACTATATCCAATGGTACTGCACTGTTAAACGGAACGTCTCAGACAAAGTCGAGAACCAGCTAACGTTATGGAAATTGGGAGACGTGTTGGATGCATTGCAGAAGCGTCTGCTGAGCCAGTCATTTAATGACTATCGACCTCTGCTCATTCCCGTGGCCGACGACATGCATTCGCTTCACGATGAGTTTAACCAGTACTTGCTGGAAGCAAGCCCCACTAACCCAGCTGTCGAACTGATTGAGTATTGGCACGACTCACCACTCGCTTGCGACGGCAGCTTGCGACGGGGGGGGGGGGGGGGGGGTGAGTGACGTCACTAGCGTGTCCTATATAAAAGGACCAGTCTAGCAACTCATTTCATCGTTGTTACATCACCGCTATGGGTAGGCAACGCATAGTTAGGACTATACCGAGGAGCCGCTTGAATTCGAGGCGCGGAAAAAGGAAAAGAAACGGCAATACGACGAGCGGCGGCGGGCTGCCGCTGGTCGTATTGCCGTCGAATTCCAGCACAGGGGAAGTCCGCCCGCCCACATTCTCCTGGGGCTGAATAATGTGCCGGAGGAGGAACTGATTGCATGCCACCTTCAGCAGTGGTGGTTTTCAACAGCTTTGCTTGACATCCACTTTCGTAGGGCTGGAATGGCGAGTCAACTTTTTTTTTTTTTTTGTCCTGGTGAGTACACCTGGTAAAATGGTCGGTGAACGACGGTAATTCCAAGTTGATACTTGCATTGTTAGCCTTTTTGAAGCATCTTATACGCTTAGACCGCACAAAGAGCGTTAGAACGAAAAATGCTAGGCGTAACGTTAAGACACAGGCAAAGAGCGGTGTGGATCAGAGAGCAAACGGGCATAGCGGATATTCTAGTTGACATTAAAAGAAAGAAATGGATCTGGGCAGGCCGTGCAATGCGTAGGGTAGATAACCGGTGGTCCATTAGAGCTACAGAACGGGTGCCAAGTGAAGGGAAGCGCCGTCGAGGAAAGCACAAAAATAGGTGGGGAGATGAAATGAGAAAATTGGCCGGTGGAAATTGGAATCAGATAGCGCAAGAGAGGGGTAATTGGAGATCCCAGGGAGAGGCCTACGTCTTGCAGTGGACCGAAAAAAAAATTGGCCGATGATGATGATACGTTTGGAAGTACTCCTCTTTTATAGCGGAGGTAAATGATTCGGATCCCGCGATTTCTTCGTCTACGTCGCCAGAACAGCCGACAGAAAAGCATTCCCAAAATTAGAAGCGAAAAGTGCCTATTCCTACAGGAATTATGCATGCGAGACCTTACCTCTCTATTCGTATCAATAAAGAAAACCACAAAACAAGTGTCAACACCACATGACCGATGGTAATGCGCGTTCGAACAATGCGAACCCCATAGCGTTCGCCGTATGCGTTTCCCGGTAAAGATTACGTTTGCATTAGCTGCATTTGGCCGGGAAGTGGCAACTGTAGCATAAGAGGCAGATTTTTCATCACTACACCTTCATATGTAAGATAAAAAATCACCGCATATCCACGAAGTGAATGATGATGAGTGGGCGAAGCACCGGGTGATAGGGTGCCTAAATGCAACGCCGTTTGCATGTAGGCTCCCTACCGGGGGATCATTCGGTTAACCGTGAATCCCCCGACGCCGGCAAGCGGACTCAGAGGCGGCGAGAGCGCGGGAAGCGGTGGCAAAACGCCGGAAGCGTTCTCTACCTGAGGTTGGTGACGCCGATGCTCGGATGATAAGTGGTTCTTGAGGGAAAAGGGAAAGGTTGGCGCTATCTTCTGCAGCCCTTGAGGGGGCACGGCTCAGCGCCAGAAACAAGCGCGAGCTTCGCGAGCCCTCACCTCCGGGTCCGCTTGCTGGCGTTGCCGTGCTGCTCCAGCTTTGCGAGCCCTAATCCGGGTCCGCTTGCCGGCGTTGCCGTTTTGCTGCAGCTTCCCGCGCCCTAGACTCCGGGTCCGCTTGCTGTCTGCGTCGCCGTGCTGCAGCAGCTTTGTGAGCCCTTGACTCCGCTTGCAGTTGAGCCGCCACTCTCGTCTTTTCACCCATAGCTGGCGCGCCTTTATCAGAAGCGAGAGAAAGAGAGCGCGCGTCGGGAACGAACGCCCTTGTGCACCGCAGCGCCCCTAGCGGTCTCCATGAAAACCAGAGCTACGGACAACGAGAGAGGGATAAGGCTAGGCCCTAAGGTGCTTCGCCCCTAAAACCCGCCTAGCAACTGATTTCATTTGTGTTGTGATAGCACTATGGGAATGTCACGCATAGTGAGGACCCCCGCAGAGCAGCGGGAATGCGATGACCAGAGACGGGAACAGCACCATCAATCTGCACAACAGCGTCGTGCTCAGTCTAGGCAGAACTCAGCTGTAAATCATTTCACGTAGTGCATTGCTCGATCGTTCAAGGCTGCGTTACATTGGTCTATCAGGTCAGGTGATAGCACATCTTCGTGGCCAACCGCGTTCACGGCGTGGATTGGAGCCCAATTTTTGGAGCGCACCTCTTAGGCGCCCGTAGCTGCGGCGAACGTCGGCTTCGACGGCCTACCTCGTACGAGCACAGCGAAAGATGAACGCGAACGCGGTGCGCAGCGGGGGATGAAAAAATGTCACAGTTTCGCCCTAAGGGCGAAGCAATGAATGCGATAGCAACACAGCAATGTCATACGAAGTAAGGTGAGCGGCTTTGGTAGCAATATGAATTGTAGTAAACATGAACTGATTAAGTAAGCAGGTGTGCTGCGGCGTAAGTAGACCGACATGAAGAGAGGCTCGATGACCACGAGAAGGCGCGTGTGAAACGGTGGTGTTGATGAGAAGCGCTTCCCGTGGGCAGCGCGTGCGAAGGGACACACCTGTAGCGCCGCACTGCCGATCTAGGCAGCATTGCATGTGTAGCGTGCGTTGGAAAATGTGGCCCAACTATTACTAACTGAATGAACAAGCGTGGTGTGAGCGCGCCCAAACAAACATGAATAGATCACACTGAATGACTGCAGACAACGACTGTCAAAACGCTGGCAGCAAGCGCATACGCCGCTGCGGGCGAGGTACGTGCGGTCTATCGCTTCAACGGAAACTGAGCGGCGAATGCACAGCGCACACAAAGGTCAGAGCCTAGTGGAGATAAGAGACGGTGCGGACGAGTGACGAGCGCGGTTGTTGGCAGAGTAGAAGTGGAGTAGTAGAAGTAGAACTTCTACTCTGCCAACAACCGCGCTCGTCGCTTGCCCGCACCGTCTCTTATCTCCACTAGGCTCTGACCTTTGTATGCGCTGTGCTTTCGCCGCTCAGTTTCCGTTGCAGCGATAGACCGCACGTACCTCGCCCGCAGCGGCGTATGCGCTTGCTGCCAGCGTTTTGACAGTCGTTGTCTGCAGTCATTCAGTGTGATCTATTCATGCTTGTTTGTGCGCGCTCACACCACGCTGGTTCATTCAGTTAGTAATACTCGGGCCACATTTTCCAACGCACGCTACACATGCAATGCTGCCCGGATCGGCAGTGCAGCGCTACAGGTGTGTCCCTTCGCACGCGCTGCCCACGGGAAGCGCACGCGCTGCCCACGGGAAACACCACCGTTTCACACGCGCCTTCTCGTGGTCATCGAGTCTCTCTTCATGTCGGTCTACTTACGCCGCAGCACACCTGCTTACTTAATCAGCTCATGTTTACTACAATTCATATTGCTACCAAAGCCGCTCACCTTACTTCGTATGACATTGCTGTGTTGCTATCGAATTCATTGCTTCGCCCTTAGGGCGAAACTGTGACATTTTTTTTTCGCATTTCCGGCGATAGCGGTTACGGGGCGGCGGCAGCATCATCGCGACCAGAAACGGCTATTGGAATGAGCCCATAACAGCTTACGCTGTAAAAAGAGTAGTGGCGCGCACGAGGGGCTTTGCGGCGACGATGGTTACGAGATGGCACCAGAGTAGCGCGCGTCGTCTGTATGGAAACAAAGCGGTGAATGAGCGGAGGTTGTCTGCGGCGGTTGCTGTGATCCGCGTCCAGGCGTCACCGACGCGATTCTCTGGCGGTCTCCCTTTTATCGAGGCAGTCACAATTCGCTCCGTTTGCAACGTGCCGCACGAGACAGATTGTCCACGCGAGCCAATATATCGCGAAATGGAAACACATATAGAGCTGCGCTCAAATTTCGCATTAGGGGTGTCGTAATTGGCGTTGAATTTGTTTTGTTCGATCAATACATTAAACGACCAGTGACCAAGGTATGAACGGACAGTCCAGCAAGAAGAGTAATATCCGAACTGCAGGTGAAATAATTTGTCAGAATGATGTCAAGCATATTCATGGACAAGCGTAGCTAGATTGTGCGTGGGATCTTTAATCAGTTGCCTTAATGAGAAACCTAGACTTTGGTGAGATATTTTTTTGTTTTCATGTTTCAGTTCACAAACTCTGTTTATAAACAGAAACATTTCTGCCCTCACAAACTTCTGTTTCTGAGGGCGGAACTGGCTGGGGGTCTTCCAAGCTATACCAGCAAAGTAAAATCATCCAAATTTAAGTGATGCCAAGACTTCGTTTAACACCTAGTAAAATTAATTTGAATAGGCACTGTTGTTTGGCGGTCGATAAAGAAGTACAACGATTACGGCTTTCTAGGTGCAGTTATTTTTTTTTTTTTTGGGGGGGGTGGGGGGGGGGTGGCGTGTTGTTGTTAAACTTGAGGATTTTCAACGTCACCAAAAAACTTTGCTTCGACAGCGCCCATTTGTAATAGAGTGATTAAAACTTTCATTAAACCTTGCAGTCAATTGCTAGTTTTCTCGGGTAAGATAAACTCCACAAGTTTCACTTCATCTATCTCAGCAGCGGATGTCTCTTTTTAAACATAAGAAGGTCGTCCTTCTTTTCTTTTTTTCGTCGCAAGTAGCGAAAAGATAATGAAACACATACTTTAATCGTCTGCCCACGGCCGCTGAATTTTTTTTTATCCAGCGGCCGTGGTCTGCCAAACGCACATGTACGTGATAAAGATACTGCACAACTTTGAAGTTAAGGTAAAATTTTTAGTTTTAGTTACTCTGCACTCCACACTGCTTGAGTTTCAAGACGTTTATATAAGTTCAGTTATTTAAGAACCTGCCTTAGCCAAGACCCAGCTTCAATTTCTCCATGCACATACATACACGTACGCGAAAAGCACTAATGCTCGTGTTTAGCAACCGGTGAACTTATCTGAACAAAGATTGTTACCTTCAAAAGGTGAATTTACTGTTCCCGGCTTGTGGAAGGACGAATTTGATTTAAAGTCTTACACTCTGACAAGAAATTGCAGAAACTCCATATAAAAATAAAATAAAATAAGCATCACGTTTACACTTCTGCGAAAATAAACACTGCAGATATATTATTTATCTAGATGAGCGCCTAAACCAGATGAGCTATATATTTTATTTTACAGCATTATTCAAGATTTATTACCTTGTTTGCGCGTTTCGAAAAAGCGGAGCTCGCAGACTGGTCATATTTCTATGGGGTGATAATTTTTAACTTCCCGAAAATTTTCAATATCACGTGTCGCAGATAATATTGTTCTAGTCCTTGAGGTGGATTATTTAGAGAGGCGGACGTTACTAGCATGAAAAATCAAAGCACGCATTCAACTAATTAAAAAAACTCACTAATGAACATTTTAATTATTTACTTTACTTCACATATTGTAAGTTATAAATTGTATCCGGTGTGTTTGCAGGGCGTATCCACCTGGAATGAATTATCCAAAATGACACCAATTTAGAGATGTGCACCGTCAAACTTCCCGTAAAAGTGCACTGTTGTTTCACTTACTTTTAACAGCGCAGCTGCTTAAGCCGGGCGTAATGTGTCTGCTGAATAAAAAAAAAAAAAAAAAAAAAAAAAAAAAAAAAACCCCTGGCCGAGCGAACATTCACTGCGTTGCCTAGCAACGGTGCGCCACCTCCTCGCTCCCACCACAGCGCCATCTAGCGATGGCTTGCCTAACCTCCGCAGCAGCGCCGCTCGCTCCTCCGTCGTAGCTAGAGTGACCTAGAGTAGGTCACTCTACCGTAGCTCTGCCTAGCTTCTCGCCACAGCAGCGCGGGGACGAGGCTAGACAATGACGTCACTCCTGAGAATATAGCTCCGCGTCGCCCAGGCGCGGAAGAGAGAGAGAGAGAGATGAAAAAAAAACTTTATTGAAATAAAGATTGTGCTTGGTTACTGCGGGTGGAGCCCCTCTTCCAGGGCCCCACTGGCTATTGCGGCGCGCCGGGCCTGGTCGAGGGTCGCCAATTGGCTTTCCAAGTCCAGTTCGTCGAGTCGCTCTTCCTCGACCAATTTCTGAGTGTGTAAGTAGCGGCGAGACGGCGTCTGCCGTACGCTGCATGCATTGGTAAGTGATGTGTTCTGGTGTCGGGGTGGAGTCGCACCACGGCCATCGGTCGCTGTGTTTGTCGGGAAACATTTTGTGGAGTCTACGTAAGTGTGCGTAGGTGTTTGTCTGTATTCGGCGCCAGTCCCTCCGAGGCGCGGAGACGCACTTTGCCTGGTAAGTTTACCTGCGGAACCGCCGCCAGAGGCATCGGCTGCAGTGACGGGCACCGGGCGCGTTCGGGCACCGGGCGCGTTCGTCGGCAGCGGCTCTACGCGTCCCACTACCCAAGAGAAGTGAAATTTTACGCTGTAATGATGAGCGGCAATGGAGCCAACGTGGAAGAAGATGACGGACGCGGGAGCAATGCTACGAGCGAGTTCACGCGGTTGCGCCGATCGAGGTGCACCAACGTGCCATCTGTGGAAGACGACGATGCTCGAGAGAGTACCAAGTTAATGGTAATGAAAAGCCAAGTTAAAGCTAAGGAAGGGCCGCCAGCTTCGCCGTTTGCTCAGACTTTGCACCACTAGTGTGAAGCTGCCCCCAATTTTTTTTTCACAAAACGCTTTTTAATGCATTGAAACACAAAAGTAACTGGAACGCCCATGCATTTCATCCCACACTTTGGGAAATATGTTGAAGCTGGTCTCCTCATGGACATTCTTATCAAGTGGATGCGTCTTGCAAACTCACCGGCTAGAATTTGTGAATAGCAATATGTGCCGCAAAGTAGTTAAGAAGCTAATTTGTGAAATTCGGTTAATTAGTTGAATGTGTGTTTTGATGTCGCGTGCTGGTAATGTCCACCTCTTCGAATATTCCAGCTCAAGGACCCAGCTGTAGGACAAATCATGGCTCTAGCAGCATAGAAAATCAATTAAGTAACCTTTACAGCGAAAGCTGTAGTACATGGCTAGGCGAAAGGAAAAAAATCACAGCATACCCACGGGGTGAATGATGATGAGTGGGCGAAGCTCCGGAGGGAATCATCGGATCTCCCGCTTAAGGGGACGCTAGCACAAACGCGTTAGAAACGTGCAGTACTCTCTAGTAAGGGGGAGAGGCCACAGCGTCTTACGCAGCCATTTACACATGCCGGAACGTGCACCGCGTTTGCCGACGCCATCACATGACTGCTGAGAGAGTATACCCCCCGTATTCATAAACGCTCCTCGACTTGACTTGCCACCGCCTTGGGCAGCGCGTTTGAAACGCGTTGAAGGTAAGGCGGAGAGGCCACAGCGTCTTACACCAGCTTCTTACACGGGCCGTAACGCGCTAGCACAAACGCGTTAGAAACGCGCTAGAAACGCGGCCTTTCGTTAATGTTGGGTATTTATTGCCATCGTGGTGCGTGTGTCTATGTGCGCTTCGTGGCGTAGTGGTTAGCGCCGCGCGTTCGGAAGCGAGGGGTCCCTGGTTCGATTCCGCGCTACACAACTTTCGGAATTTTTTTTTCATAAAACGCCGGAAGCGTTCTCCGGAAGCCGGAAGCTGGCTTCCGGAACCGGAAGTGGAAACGGAAGCGGAACCGGAAGTGGAACCGGAAGCGGAAGTCGGCTTCCGGTTATACTATACGTATACATATATATGTATATATGGGTATACATACATATACGGACACACAACGCCATCTATTGAGCAAAAACTAGACGTGGCTACCTACTACGACGGGGACGAACGGGTGCCGCTTCGCCCCTAAAACCGTTCGTCCCATGTTTCTATGAACATCTTCATTGGCTGCGCCGTCAGTTATACGTCGTTCTCTACGTCGCACCCAAGCGCGCGGGCCATTGGCAGCGCCGTTACTGACGTCATTCTCTGCGTCGTACCTGCTCTGCCCGCAACGCCGGCTCCTCGGCTCGCTGTTGTCGCGTGCGTTCGATTAGAGCACTGCCCGGGCTCGGGCTTACCCGAAAGCCCGGGCCCGGCCCGGTCCGTGGGCCTGGCCGGGCCGGGTAGAGCAGTTTTTTCACGGGCTCGGGCCGGGCTCGGGCACGGCGTGTGCTTTTTGGCCAGGGACCGGGCCGGGCTCGGGTTCTTTGACGCGGGCCCAGGCCGGGCTCGGGATTTCTGGTGGTGTGCATGTAACGTGCAGCGAGTTATTCTCGGGCGTCTCAACTCTGAAAAACATGTATTTTTCGGTCTTGGGCCGGGTTCGGGCAGGTTTCGAGCCGGGGTCGGGCCGGGCTCGGGCCTAAGGTAAAGGTGCGGCGGGCCGGGCCGGGCGGGTAACGTACATTATTTGGTACGTAAAGTAAGTTTTGATCGGGCTCGGGCCGGCAGCCCAACGTAAAAACGGGCCCGAGCTGGGCCCGGGCTGAAAAAATTGGCCCGTGCAGTGCTCTACGTTCGATATCTCGAGTTAGCTCGGCTAGCCCTAGCTTGGCGTCGTGGTTAGCAGCATCTACCCGCCATTGGCGCTTGCGTTCCACTTGCGATTTCAACATGGACGTTTGGTCGCAGCCGAAGCCAAAGTGGCGCTCGAGAAACTCCCGCCGAAAGTGGGCGTTGGCCCCGGCGAACGCGTTCCCGCCATTGCCACGTTGACGCTGCTATGCCCGCAACGCCTCCTCCTCGGCTCGCCATTGTCGCATGCGTTCGATATCTCGAGTTAGCTCTGCGTCGTGGTTAGCAGCATCTGCCCGCCAGTGGCGCACCGACGGGGGGGGGGGGGGGGGTTCGGGGGCTGGGATGCCCCCCCCCACCCCCCACCCCCCGACGCGTCCAGCCCCAGCAGTCCAACCTCTACCTTCAGTGCTCTGTTCACATTGTCATTATAATGCAGGAGGGGGCTTGCGGTCGAATTTTCTTGAGTAACAAAAACACTCTATCATTATCTTGTATTTATTCAATCACTCTTAAGTTACTTTGAATAAAACGCTGATGAAATAAACATAGTCAACATCCTTGTTGTCAGTATTATTATAAGTATTAGACCTTTTATTTGCTGTTGGATTCCTCTGGATAAAGCAAGCAAATTACATTTTATGCCCAAAATGCTTCCTCCCCCCCCCCCCCCCCCCCCGCACCACAAAAATTCAACCCCCCCTAGCAGAGATCCTGGGTACGCTACTGTAACCAATAATTGAGCAACGCTTCAATACAGCGTCGGTATTAACGCACTGCTAAACACCGGGGCCGCACGTTTCAGCTTCGCTGGTTAACAATCTGTACGGAATGCTTGGGCTGTGTTTTTTTAATGAACCAATTTCTTGTGGTATAAATCTCCTCGAAATGAGGCATAGTGATTTTATATTGTACTTCCTAAGCAGTTCTTGGTAGTTTTATTAACAGATTATCATGTACCCCTACTTATTTCTTCCGAATTTGATAAATGTGGTACGCCTTACTTACTTTTGTAGTTCAGTATATGTTCTTTACCTGTTTCACATTTTTTGCAGTTCGCAAGCGGTGATTTTTGCTTTCTCGCTGGAATAGAAGTTTTTATGATTTTGTATAGTGCTCGAATATTGATAACAAGCACTATCGCGCTGACATTGACAGTCTGTAAGGGTACAAGGATTCCGTCAAGCTCGTCGACTGACAAAGCTTTTTGTCCATGTTCCCCGCATTTCTGATGTATGAAGTACACAAATGAATTGAAGAAATATGCTATCCGCCAAAGGCGATATTGAAATATTCCGGTAAACTTAAAAATGATCACCTAGTGTATTTGATCGCTTTAGCGTTTCTCATATATTCAGTTTACAGAATGGTAATGTCTAGTTTCGTAGAAAAGTTAGAGTAGTATTTTTTTTTTTGATTTTCGACTGGTGTATATATATATTAGAGACTAACATAATTTTTTGCTTTAAACTGTCTCCAGGACCTCTCTTATATGCAACATACGCAATCGAAATTGATTCAGTGAATGCAGAGAAATACGAGTTGTCCTTTCCCAACCATTTGCATAAAAGGAGCGCCCGGCGTAAAGCTTGCTCTTAATGAAAGCGAAGCACGATATGCACCAGGTATTAGTGCCTGGCGCATGCATCTTCCGGAACCCTTTCAACGCCAAGCCTGAGCGCACACATTGACGCGTCACTGCGACAGTGTACCTAGAGTTACAACGCCGAAAGCCTCAGCTTTTATCACCTTACGTTTGTACGCGCGCTCGCTTGTGCTTGTTCCTGTGCATATTTGCGCGAAGGCCCGTGCGTGCGGTTGGTGGCTCTTCGCTGAGAGGTCACCACATGCAGGAAGACTCACAGAGGATCGCGGGCCGAGCGGTATAGATTGTAGCGAGACGACTGCGGTGTTGCATTCTAATTCGATTTACTCTCGGAGCCCGGTCAGTGAGAGCCTTCGGAACGGCTGAAGGCTTGCTTTGATGTGTACAGTCAGATTCATGCTGTGGTGGAGCGTGTACGTGACACTTGTTACAAATCCGCGTACGGTGTACGCATGCTAAATACAATCTTTCGTTTTATGCTCGCTATAATGCTCCCATTTCGTCAATCATCGCTGTCAGTGTGAAAGAAGTGTCATGAAGAACTCCGTAACGGCGCTTTGTAATTTGAATGCACGGGAAAACAATTATGTTACGAGGAACTTCAAACACAAACCCTTTTCCAGCATGTCTACCATACAACAGCGGCGCGCCCGGTTAAGTTACTTGCCAAAATACCATCCAGATAGCGTTCGCCTGCATGTACGTGTAGGGTGCCTCGATGTTAGCGCCGCCTCCTGCCGTTGCATCGAGGCACTCTATGTAGGCTCCTTACGGCAGGTCAAAGTAGGGCTTAGCCTGCCTAATGCGTTTTGGACACGCACGCGCCTTGGGGTAAAAGCAAACAATTAATAAAATAACAAAAACAGGGTCCTAGGGTGGTGATGTGGTGACCTTTAACAGCTAAGGTGTTCTACATAACCGTAAAAAGTACCGCCTGTCGCAAAAGGGAGACAGGAAGGAAATCAACTTTATTCAAGGTCCTGCAGGCTACAATAGCTTTGGGGCTCTCATGGAGTGGGCGTCTCCCACGACGGAACCGAGAGGTTGAGTTTCCTGTTGGCGTCGTGGACCTGCTGGACGGCCCAGAGCTGGGGAGCGAGTTCTTCGCTCCGGATTGCTTCTTCAAACTTGCGCTTGTCCGGCTCGGAGTTTATGTGAGCTTGCGACGGGTTTATGTGAGCTTGCGAGCACGGCCAGAGTAAATGATAGACGTTAAGGGATGTATTACAATTGGTGCAATAATACTTGTCGTAGAGCTCAGGCATGTAGTGGTGTAGTCTGTGTTGCGTGGGGTATGTGTCTGTTTGTAGCCTTCTGAGTGTAACCGCTTGAGCTCGAGTGAGCGTGCGGTGTGGCGTGCTATACCCTCTGCGTTGTAGGTAGTAGCGTTTAGGGATTTCATTGTATGTAGTGGGGGCGTCCTTGTTCTCCGAGTGGTCGGGTGAAGCCGCGCGGTCTGTAAGTGCGCGTGCAGCCTCATGTGCCGCCTCGTTAAGGTTGGGGACGTTGGTTCTAACTGTGCCGGGAACCAGTGACGTGGTGCTTAATCTCTTTCTTTGTGACAATTCTGAGAGCCTGTGTGCAGACCGTACCCTTTTGAAGAGCTCTGATAGCGGCTACGGAGTCGCTGTAGATGTGAGAAAGATTCTCGTCGGTGAGCGCAACGGCGATCGCAACCTGTTCGGCCTGTTAAGGCTTCCCTGCGATTACCGTGGCTGCATGTCTTGTGGATCCGCGGCCGTCCACCACCGCCACTGCGAAAGCTTTGTTTCCCGCGTATGCCGCCGTGTCCACCAAAGCTGAGCGTTTACGGTTCGCCAAGGCTTGGTTAAGGAGGAATTGTCCTCTCGCTTGTCGTCTGTCCCTGTTGTTTTCGTCGTGTACGTTTCTGGGCATAGGTCGGACCGTGATCTTGGCGCGGATGGCCGGTGGGAGGTCCGCAAAGTCCTTTTCTATGTTGCCTTGAACAAAGCCTAGCTCCCTAGGATCATGCGCCCCGGAGGCGTCATCGAAAGCCTCGCAAGCTGGGCTTGCTGCTGGGCTTCGGCAATTTCTTCCAGGGTGTTGTGCATGCCCAGGTGCCCCAGCTTCTCGTTGCTGGTGCTAGTCGGAATGCCGAGGGCTTGCTTGGTGACCTTTATGATTTGCGCATTGAGTATGTCTCTTTCGGATCTTGACAAATTGAGCATTGCCGCAACGTATGCGAAATGACAGGTGATGAAGGCGTGTATGAGTTTGACGAGATTATGTTCCTTGAGGCCCCTTTGTCTATTGACAATTCTTCTGATGAGCCCGACAGCGTTGTTTTCTTGGTGATGAGCTTCTGAACCGTAGAGGCATTGACGTCTTTAGACTCTACGATCATACCCAGGACTCTGATTTTGTCGACGCACGGGATGGCGTGTCCCGAATTGGTTCGTACGATAATTTCCTGATTGTAATCGAAGTCTGACGAGTATGGCCTGCGGCCCTTCTGCGTGGGTCTGCGTACGAGCAGCTCCGACTTGTTAGGCGAGCATCTGAGTCCTGTGGGAATTAGAAATTCTTCTACGGTGTTCACTGCCTCTTGCAAGATGTCCTGCACCATGCCCGGGGTTCCTTTGGAGACCCACATGATGATGTCGGGTGCGTATACGTATGGTGTCCTCGAGCCCGTGGATCTGTTCGAGTTTCTCAGCAAGTCCCGCCATGGCAAGCTTGAAAAGCGTAGGGGGGATGAGCGAGACTTAGGGGGTGTCCCTGCTCCCCAGCAACAGTGTCTCCGTGGAGAGGTCGACAAATCGGAGTGTATAGCCGTCCTGTTATCCAAGAATGACTTGACGCAGGCGTGGAATCTAGCTCCGAGCTTGAGTTCGGAAATGGTGTCCACAATGTTTTGGTGAGAGAGGTTATCGAACGCTTTCTCGAGATCCAACTCGAGAATGACCTTGGCGTTTCTAATGCGGTCATCAATGATTTGGTGCTTCATTAAAATAATGGTGTCTTGAGTTGATAGACCGGGTCTAAATGCTACGAGGGTGTGTGGTAACAGTCCCTTGTTTTCGAGGAATCTGGAGATTCTGTATTGAATGGCGTGTTCCGCCGCCTTACCTTGCTAGAACGACAGCCAAACCATCCACCGTAGTTTTCTTATCAACAATACGCAAAACTTCCAAAAAGAAAGGACACATGACTTTACATGACTTTCTGCTCTAACTGGAAGGCGGCGACATTCGTAGAAATTTCCGATTGCACCACACGAGTAAAAGAAAAATGCAATGCAAGGAGCTGGACTAGTTGTGCTACGTGAAATTCTGTGTGTGCATTGCATTGGTCGAACATGCAAACGTGGTCACTTCATTTGAGACTCCGTGCTTATGCTGCATGCGGTAAAAGAAACGTACTTATTTTCGCGGCATCTGTGTTCTCCAGGCTTTTGTTATAGTACTGTGTATTTTCAGAGTGTCTGCAAGAAGAAACGACCTCCGATATGTGGCAGAAGAAGATGGAGCACTGGCCCTGCAGATGCCCTAGCTCGAGTTTCTTAGCTCCCTTCTGCGGTGATCGTGTTTCACCACAAAATGCTTCGTGCGCATTTTCAGTGACGAGTCCGGGAAGGCGGCAATGTTCAAATTGGGGATATAATTTCTATAGCCTGGATATAAACTTTAGGGCCCGAACTGATAGCCGCAACGTCTTGAATGGCTTATGAAACACTGAGACTATACTCTAGTTGCTGAACACCTAATGCTGCCACTCTGAAAGCATCATCTCAGACGTTCCCTTTCGCTTCAACGCGCGAGCACACCTAGTGAATATCAAATCGACCACTGCCCGCAACAAATTGTCGCAATCACTATTAACAGCCGATGTAGAAGTTAAACGCTGAGGGTAAAGCCTACGTTATGGGGAATAATAAAATTAGAAGAGTTTTTTGAGATGTGAAAATGCGTGAGTTCATAAACGCCATGCGAATAATTCAAATGTATCCAGCTGTTACGGCAAGTTCCATAGACTCATAGGAATATGCTGCAGTGCATCACATTTAACTTATAATTACTGGCGCATCAGCTAAAACATGCTTAAAGATAAACAACGGTAAAGTAAGAAAACAAAACCAGCTGCGACTACGTTGCACCGTTTAACACAGCGGATTATTGAAAGAAGCGCGTCCTGCAGGACCCAAATAAAGTTTGTCCTGCCCAGTTTATACATACATACATACATACATACATACATACATACATACATACATACATACATACATACATACATACATACATACATACATACATACATACATACATACATACATACATACGTACATACATACGTGCATACATACGTGCATACATACGTGCATACATACGTGCATACATACGTGCATACATACATTGTGATGATTATGTTGTGGGCGCAGGTCAGCCAGACGCACAAGAAAGCAACCAGAGACACAAAGAGACGTATTTATGACACGAACGGCACATGGGACGAATACGGGAACACGAACTATACAGATAAGCTGGATAAGTGTCACGCTCGGGCACTCACAATTCTACACAGGAGTCCGGCCTCGTGGCGACGGCTCGGCGGACTTGGCTCTGACGGCGGAGGGTATACGGGCGGCGGTTGACGTTCAGGGTGGCACCAGGACGTAGCCCGGTTCAGGAGCGTTAGCTCTGGGTCATAACACGAGCTCGGCACCGTAGCGGTGGGATGAGAGCCGGGACGAAGCCCAGCACAGCCGTGGGGTGGAAGCCGAGGCGGCGCCCGGTTTGCGGAACAGGACCAGGGCTCCGGGACGTAGCCCGAGCCTGGAACACGGCAGCAGTCGTGCGAGCGGGGACGAGGCCCAGCTCCGCAGGACCCGCGTCGATGGTAGAAGTCGGGGCGGCGCCCGGTTTGTGGAACAGGACCAGGGGGCTCTGGGTCGTGGCCCGAGCCCGGCAGCACGGCAGCGGTCGTGCGAGCGGGGACAAGGCCCAGCTCAACAGGACCCGCGACGATGGTAGAAGCCGGGGCGGCGCCCGGTTCACAGTGCAGGACCGGGATCTCGGGACGTGGGCCGGCGTTCGGTCCGCTCCATCTCGCTGCACTGCCCGTTCTGTCAGCCTGGCTGCCCCGTCGTTCCAGATGGTCTCTCCCGGCACGCGCACCGACCACGCGCACCAGCGACGCTCACTCCCGCGCTTTTCGGCCCCGCACGCCGAGCACAAGCACGGAAAAGCCCGCGCATTTCAACTCTCGGCCCCGCACACCGAGCACAAACATTAAATTGACGTCCTCCTACCACAACATACATACATACATACATACATACATACATACATACATACATACATACATACACATACATACATACATACATACATACATACATACATACATACATACATACATACATACATACATACATACATACATACATACATACATACATACATACATACATACATACATACATACATACTGCTGCCCAATTAGACTATCGCAGGAGTGGGTTGGTACGTTGGATATAACGTCAAAACATATGCTGCACAAAATAACTTCAACAATGTAGAAATCATGATTGTTTCAAAATCAAAGATACAACAGGTTGTAATAAACACAGCATGAATTAATTTAACTTCTACAAAAATTCCTCTGTAGCCCGCAGTGTGCAATGCAGTCTTGTTGTTTAAGAACGATAGAATAAAAAAAAATTGATTTCTGAACCAATATTATATCTACTACTCATTTATCACCAATCTAACCAAAGTGAAATTCCATTGCACTTGGCTTTTCAGGCCGGATATCTCGAAAGTGGTGTCAGTGTTACGATTTCTGCTAAGCAAGCATGACCTCGCTACAGCTCGCCTTCTATTTCGCAATTGCGGTATGTGTCCTAAAGATATTAACTATGAACTTAAGTAGTGAATCTTTATAATTACCCCATAGATATTGCGATTTTTTATGCAAGCGATAAATTCATTAATTTATTTATGTGCAGTACCCTCAGGGTATAAATACATTACAGAGGGTGGGGAATACATAGCAAAACAGAACGGAAAAAAAATTGCGGGAAAAGAAAAACAATACGATACAGCTTGCACATTTCAAGGAAAAAGTGCACACGAAAACTAACTATTCGTACAGCACTTTTTACAGCACACTTGACAGCGCATTTTGAAAAGCACTTGGATCAGTTATGCTCATTATAGGGATGGGTAAATGATTCCAGTCCTTTGAGGTTCTGGGAGCAAATGATTATGAGCCAGCAGTCATAGAAAATATGGTATGCTAATATAAGTTAAGAAAGCCAGCATTAGTGACAGGTGTTACTGGATTTTGACGAAGGTCATCTATCCTTCTTCAATTACGTTAAAAACGTGACAAGAGCACAATAAATGTCACCGATCATCTTTTTCTTCTTGTACTACCACCATCACCCCCGGAAGTATGTACGCTCTTGAATCAGTGAAAGAATTGGCCTTCTTCACTTGCCCGATTTTCACGCAAGCCCGTTCATTAAATTGGCCAAGCAGAATGAACAATTAAGAAAATTGCCTTTATTGATTCCTACCTCTGTCTGCCTGAAGCTTCAGGGCACCGGATCTTCTTCTGCAGTGTCGGCAGACGCCTGTCTGTGCCCTGCTTATATATGTGTAGTGCCACGTATCGAAACCAAGTGAATGTTGGCTAAAGGAACCTGTCGTTTGAGCTTATTTGGTTTTACGGATGCCACTGCGATCTTTTTATTGTCTGCTTCGCCGGCAGCCGTGGGGCGGACGTCCAATATTCATTTTGACACAGGATTATGGAAATCACTGGTTGGTGGCGTGTTATCGACGACCGACCTAACGACACTTAGATGACTGGAGCACGTCGGATGGTTCCAATATTGCAAGTCCCTAGAATGAGACAGCGTAGACTCGAGACAACAGTGCGTGGCAAATTGCTATATAGAAAGATAAATGACACGAGCAACACTGCAAAGCAATTGGATTATAACGACCTTGCTCATCACTATATGCTGCTCATATAAGCGACAAGCGACCAGTTTACTTTATATTGCGCAGTTGTGCTTTCGAACGTGCTTGATATATCTGTAAATTTTACTTGCTGCGAGCAATCTTATATAAAGAATGAAATGTTGACAAGAAAGAGCAGGAGAGAACGCTGTAAGTTCACTGCACTAGCAGTGTTAACATCCGAAGGGCCATCAAAAACTAATCCATATCTAGAGTCCTCCATGCTAACTTTACCGTCAGATCTATATGTTGCAATGATGTCTAGACTGTCTGACCTGTTATCATCCTCATCTTTGTGTGGGAACAAAAGCGTTTTCTATTAAAAAATAGCCGCCTTTTTTGGCGAAAAGGTAGGTTTTAGTGAGAGCAAAGGTTTGCGAATGTTATTGATTTTTTGCGTGTGATCGTGACGGGGAAATGACATTGAGTTTGAGAAATTTTATTAGTTGGAAATGACATTAAGTTATACGCTTGGCAAGTGTCTGAAACCATCGGAAAGAATTGAACATATAATACTCAAGCGTATTTGAGGGAAAACAAGGGGAATGCGGGAGATAGCGATTCAAGGCGATGAGTAACACGAGAACAAGGTGAGAGCAGGAGCCAACGTTTCGACAAGTGGACTTGTCGACAAGTGGACTCAAGCGTATTTGAGTGATATACGGACAAGGCTACGCGTATGTGTTGGCATATTGCTCTGTATAGTGCCTGAGTGACGTAACTGCGTATATGAAGGAGACGATACAGCGAATTATGAGGTGAAATTGTATTTTGAACCAGCAAAGCTAGAAGCAAATAATACCAGTCACTGAGTAAAAAGTCGTAAGTGGAATTGTTGCGTAAGTAAACAGCAACGGCGCCACTTTATTGCAGTCGTGGTTGGTGTCCTAGACAAAACAAAACAAGTTGAGAGAAAGTATCATATGGTGCACTTACTTAGGTTCGAGCTCAGCATCAAATTTGAGGGTTACATATGAAGGTAAACCTTTTTATTTCTGCAGCCGGCCTGCACAGTGAAACTCAATAATCTCACATGGTTTCGACAGCGGTCAAGGATGATGATGATGATAAAAACTTTTATTGGAGAAAAAAATTATTCTGATGCAACGTACTTGTTCGAAACTATGTTAAGCGAAGATTTCGTGAGGCGGGTAATAAATACTCTACAGCTAACAGCGATGCGCATAATTGTGCTTATTTTCATTCTATTTAGCTTGCAATCTCAAGCAATAATTATATTTGTCCCCGACAAAAGTCACAAGTGTAATCTCATTCAATTTTTTTTTATGTTTACGCACAACACATATCTAGCTACGTTTAGGGATTCCGCTCCTCTTGTGTCACAGCGACACATACTAATTCTGGAGGTTTGGCCAAGAATGGGCACACAGGCAATGGTACATACTAATGGCTAACGCAAAGCAAATCAGAGAAAGTGGCACATATCTTATGCAGGGACTCTGGAACGTTTTTGGGAGTAAGGGGGGGGGGGGGGGGGCAAGTATTGTCATCTTTGTATGTTGCGTTTATTATTTTTTCTCAATATTTGCCAAATCTTATTTAGTTATATTATCTTTTATTATTTGAATATTTAGTGTAACTTTAATGACATCAATCATTAATAAGTCAGTCAGTCAAAGAACTTTATTTAAAGGCCCTGCGAGGTTGTGGGACGGGCAAGTGGTCGCGCCTAGGTGACGGCCAGAAGCTCTTGAGCCCTGGCGGCTTCCTCAGCCCGCTGGACAGCCCAAAGTTGATTGTCAAGGGCAGAGCTGAGCAACACAGCCTCCCAGCGCACGCGGAGGCGATCGCGAGACGACGCTGCATCCCCATTATTGTTTGTTATGCCTCGACATTCCCGTAGCATATGTTCCCGATTGGCTCTAGAACCACAGTTTTTGCATTTATCTGTCTTGCACAAGTCCGGGTAAATGAGGTGTGAGATCGCCGGGTTCGGATAAGTTCTGGTCTGTAGTTGCCGCCATTCGACAGACTGCTTTTTGCTGAGCTTTTGGTGAGGTGGGAGGAAAATGCACCTTTGCAATTTGTAGTGTTGTGTGATGTCTTTAAATCTGGTCATACGATCCTCCCATTCCCACTCCCCTCCATCCTCGTTCTCGGGAGACGCTAAGGTGCCGGCCCTATTATCGGCCGTGCCCATGTCCGTAAGCCCTCGAGCCACGTCATGCGCCGTCATATTATTATTGCTGTCTCCTGGCGAGGTGGAGATGTGAGCGGGTGTCCATATTAAATAAACATTCTTCTCTTGACTTTTAGTACCTGTCATTAGGATTCGTAGTGCTTCAGGAGAGATTCGGCCATATGCGAAATTTCGTATTGCCGCCTGAGAGTCACTGACTGTTATGTCCGCTTAGGTCTGTGATAGTGCTAGCGCAATAGCTATCTCCTCCGCAGTCTCGATGTTTACTGTGCTTGCCATAACGCACGTTTTGCACTTCTTTTCGTGATCAATTACGACGGCTGTAAAGCCGCGCCTGAGTTTGTATCTAGCAGCGTCTACAAATACTGCGTCTTTACTATTCCCAAATTTCTTTTGTATGACCATTGCTCAGCTTTCTCTTCTGCCTTTATGGTACACGGGATGCATGTTCTTTGGTAATAGGACACGGTTATCGTATCCCCGACACCATTCGGTATGTCCACTTTGGTTCCGTTTTGAGTATGGTATTACATACCTAGTTTTTCTAGTATGTGTCTTCCTGTCTTGGTCTTAGAAAGGCGTTCATACTGCGCTATCCGCTGCGCCTCTATGAGCTCGTCTATTGTGATGTGCAAGCCTAATTGTAATAACCTGTCGGTACTAGTGCTGATTGGTAGTCCTGCGGGTTGTTTATAAATTTTCCTAACTAGGCATTCTAATTTAATCTTTTCTGCAGCGTAAAATCTAAGGTAAGGTACGACGTATACGATCCTACTGATAACGAACGCCCGTACCAGTCTGATCATGTTTCCTTCCTTCATTCCACTGTGTCTATTGGCTATCCTTTTGATCAACCTAATTTGGGATACTGTCCCTTCCAACTTCCTAATGGTTTCTCCATTGTTGCCTTTTGCTTCAATGAGCAGTCCCAAAACTCTGACTTTACCAACCTTAGGTATGTGTTCATCAACGGCAGTCTTCAATGTACCGTTTCTAGATTGTCTGCCCCCCTGTAGCTGTTTGGTGTACGGCCCCTACGTGTCGGTCTGTAAAATAATAATTCTAATTTTTTCGCCGAGCAAACCAATCCGGTTCCCTCTAGGTATTGTTCGACTGTTTCAATCGCGCTTTGGAGTGTCTGTTCTATCTGCCCATCATTACCCTCATTTACCCATAAGGTAATATCATCGGCATATATAGTGTGGTTAAGGCCCTCAATTTCTTCTAGTTTCACTGGTAATCCGAATAATGCCAGATTCAACAGCATCGGCGATATCCCTGACCCCTGTGGAGTGCCGGCGCTACCAATCCCAATCTCTTCCGAGACGAGGTCCCCCACTGTGATCTTTGCCTTTCTGCCGGTTAGGAAGTCACGAACATAATTGTATGTTTTCCTTCCTAATCCTAGCTCTTCAAGGCTGCTGAGTATTGTCTGATGTGTTACACTATCAAATGCTTTCTTTAAGTCTAAGCCGAGGATGGCTCTAGTGGATCTGCCTGGGTTGTCTATGATTTGGTGTTTAAGCCGGAGCATCACATCCTGCGTGGAAAGATTCCTTCTGAAACACAACATCGTGGAGGGAAACAGGTCCCTGTCCTCGAGAAAGTTGGTTAGTCTCGCTAGGACTGCATGCTGCATGAGCTTTCCAACGCAAGATGTGAGAGATATGGGTCTCATATTCTCCAGCTGTAAGCGCCTGCCTGGCTTAGGCATTAAGATGACGTGTTCCGGCTTCCATTGTTGTGGTATTTTGCCAGTTTTCTAGCATTCATTGATATATTCTGTCAATTTTGTTATAGACTCATAAACTATGTTCTTGAGTATCTTATTTGTGATTCCTTCTGGTCCGGGTGCTGATTTAGTATTAAGTTTTTGCGAGGCTGCCCTTACTTCTGCTTAACTAATTTCCCTGTCAAGTTAGTTGTTGACTACTCCTGTGTAGTCTGGTTAAGTTCGTTGTTGACTACTCCTGTGTAGTCTGGGTGTATAACCGGGCTAGCCTGAGAGATATATTTCTCTGTAACCTCCCGTAGAAAGTCTTGTTCGGAACCTCGATAGGCATGAATTACCTTGTTAATATTTTGCTTGTATACCGCCTTAGTTTCTTATGAGTGTAGCAGGTACCTGAGAAGGTTCCATGTCTTTGCTAGCCCTAATTGATTGTCCATGTTACTACACGTCTCCTCCCATTGCTGCTTACATAGCTGTTGTGCATGCTGCTCTATGTCTCTGTTTAATCTGGCTATCCTCCTTCTGATTGCCCGGTTGTGTCTCTGACTCCTCCATCTCCTTTATAGCCCTTCCTTAGCCTCCCACATGTGCAGGAGCCTACTGTCTATGACTTCTAAGTGTGCTTCTGGTGGAACTATTTGTCTAGCCGCGGGTACGTCTTTCGTTAACTGTTCAGTCCAATCTGCAATGTTTTTAATTTCCCCGCTGGTACTCTCTCTAACGTTCCGGATTTATCCCAGTCCACAATGTTGAGCTTCTTGCCTTTGTGTTTGCGCGGTTCTGCCCTGACTGTTATTTTTATTATACTGTGGTCGCTACCCAGATTTTGCTGCGTATTTATCCACTGCGTGTCGCTTATGCTTTTTTGCGGAAGTAAGGTCTGGCGCAGTGTCGACGCAAACAGTGTTGCCTCACCTGGTAGGAGCTGAAGGATCGGTTACGAGGGTTAGACCCTCCTGTTGCGCGTCTAGCCAGAGGTTTCTGCCTTTGGGACTCTGGAATTTATAGCCCCATGCCGCGTGTTCATCATTAAAATCTCCCCCGATTACCACCGCACGATTACCCGCCATGCCAAGCGTTTTACGAAATAGTGTTCGCAATTTGCGTTTTTTACACCGCGGGTTACTGTAAACGCTGAGGATAAAAAGGCTATCTGCTAACTTCCGTGTGGGTATCATCTCTATTAAGATAATGCCAATATCCCTAATTTCTGTGTCGTGTTGCACGACCGTAAGGTTTCGCTTTACAAGAATAGTTATGGCCTTCGTCTCCCCTTCGGCACTAGTAAATGGTTTGTAGCCTGATAATTTTGCTATTCCGTGTGTTTCTTGTATAATTATGACATCTGGACTTTCTTTATTAATAAGATGCTGCTGTAGATTGAATCTTTTTCTACGGTATCCCCTACAATTCCATTGTCACATCCTATATGTATCGCGTCTATCCATAGCTGCGTTACAGTTCTCCTGCTCCCTCGCTTGATACCGGGGGTTTGATGTAAGACTTGTCTGTCGTTTTGATGGGACCACCCCCACTGGATTGTGGTCCCCACGCCGCTATTCTTGTTTCTATATCCACGATGCGGGTCACTATCGCATTAAGCTGCTGCTGTATTCGCTAGAATCATGCAATCTTCGTTGCATGATTCTAGCGCCCATTTCCGCTATTTTTGCCTCAATTCTTTGCTCGACTTCTTCCTGACGCTCTGGAAATGAACTAACCGGTTTGGTCTTTTTCTCACTGTTTCCCACTGTATATTCCCGGGCGTTACGTTTAGCCGGAGTAGCTACATCCTCCTCCATATCTATTTCCCTTTCCTCCGCTACAACTTCTGTCACTTCTCGGTTTTCTGCCGTTCCTTTCCTAATTCTGTTGTTCTCCTCTTTGCGCTTTCTGTTCTCCTCTTTTATAGCGGCGTTACTTTGATTATACTGTAGCATCATCTGCCTCATCTGTGCTAATTCTTTCTCTAGCTCCCTTATTTTACTTTGAGAAGCAGCCTCGGCCCCCGCGTGCGCCTCGGAAACTGCGTTCGCCCAGCTCACCTGCAAAGGTCCACCGGGGCCATTGCTGCAGTGTGCTTCTTATTTGTCGCTGTGGGATCTGTAACGTGATGTTGAGCGGCCCTCTTCTCTTCTGTTGAGTCTAGGGAAGGATCCCGATCTGTCTCGTCCTCGATCGAGGATCGATCGAGTATCTTGGCTCTTATCCCTCTTGTTGTATTCTGACTGTTTTCCTCCTAATGGTCCTTGGATGTTCTGATATGTTCCCTTTGTTTCTTTGGCATTATGGAAACTGTGTGCTGCCTACGCTTCTTCTTCTTCCTTTCTGGCCTTCTCCCAGCGGCGTTTCTTCACTAGGTACGGTAGCTTGTACCTGACCTCACATCTGCGATCCACCGTAGGGTGATTCTTGCCGCAGAGCTTGCATTTTGCTTCCCAATCGTGGTCTTGCGGTGGGTTTTCACTTCCGCACCCTCTGCATACCTTGTCGTTGGGGTTAGGGCAGACGTCGGCTCGATGGCCTAGTCGTCCGCACTGGTAACACATGTCGATCTGTTTTCTGTAGAGCCCACATTTGGCTACTACGCACCCGTATTTCACGTAGTTTGGGGCGTAGTGTCCGTCGAATAAAATGATGACATTTGTGGTGTTTCCCATCCTCTTGGCCATAAGGACGCCCGGATTCTGCGGCCTCGCCAGATAATCCCATATGTCTTTCGGGGATTCTTCCAGGGATATCCCCCGTATTATTCCTTTAGATGTATTCTCCGGGGCGGCTTCATACGCGCTGGTGTCGAATTCTTGGTTGGCTATCTTCAAGCTGGTAATATGCCTGTATTTTGCAGCATGGTCGTCGGATGGCGTACTGACCACTAAAATGCTCTGCTTATAGTTGACACACACGATGTCCCCTTCTGATTGTCCTGTGGCAATTCCGCCGGCATTACGCACACAACATCCTAGGCGATCGAGTCCGTAGTCGGTGACCTTAAAGCCCCCACGTGGACGCATGATTATCTTGTAATCTTCCTTCGGCAAATTAGGAATTTTGCTCGCGATGATGACTTGCCGTACTTTCTGGTCCTTAGTCCACTTATTTTTAGCCAAAACCTCGCTTAGGAGGAGTTTTCCTTGGTCTGTTTCCGGGAACTCCGGATTCCACGTTGGCTTGCTTGCCTTTCCCTACGGTATGCAAACCTGGCTCTTCAGCGTGCTCCTTCGTTATATAGTCTCCCTCCACACTCACAACGTCCATCTTGAGGCGCTAACCTGAGGTATTAAGTTGTCCGGGGGGCCCAGATCAGCTTCATCACCGGGTTAGGTTGAACTCGCCGCGGGGGCGGCGAGAACAATGGCGCCGAGTGTGCGCTGGTTAGGTTTAGCTGCCGCGCCGGCGTGGCTCTTCAAAGAAGTGGCCGATGTGCCAATAATAAGTGGACCACCTACTTGATTCGGATATCCAGGTGTTCCTTGGAACTTCCCCGTCTTCCCACTAAGGATTTTAGAAGGAATCCTCGATCACACGCCGCAATACATTCGAAATCGGCGGAGCCGTCCATCAATGATTAATGTTTTAATTCATTTTAGCTGTATTAAATTTTACATATTTGCATCCTGGCTTATTCTGCATTGGTATACACTTAAAAAATGGTTGGAAATTTCAGATGAACTGAAAACCTGCGCAGACCGCGGGAATGGTAAAACGGCTTCGAAATCTGCGAAAAATAATTTTTAATATTTCTGCATTCGCTTCTGCAGTGAAGCAAATGTGATACAAGTAGACAAGAAAGTAAGCACTAGGTATAAAGCTATTATTGCATATTGACGGGCTTCATCATGACAAGAGCTAGGGCGTTAAGCAGTAGAGGTTGTCAAAGGAGGCCGAAGGTCGCTGTTCGTTCTGCCGTTCTAGACACGAACTCTTTCATAACGGCATCCAAGTGCAGTTCCGCAGCTCTGTTCTTGTGCACGTGGAGGAGGAGAATGTTTGTCAGCCTCCTCTGCGTGATTCGATTGCGCAAAAATGTTTTTCCTTGCCTCGGAGCACTGAAAGATCGCTCTCCTGAAGCAGCCTGACGCAGCCACAGAAAACACAAGTTGCAGGTACCGAACAACCTGGTACATCATCTTACGCATACCTGCAGATTTCCTCGGCAGAATTTGTAAAATGCGTTCACTTGCGGCCGGACTCTCGTCACGCAGGAGCGTTGGGAGAAGCACTAGTTGCACTGAAAGCCGGGTGATGTCAAAATCTGCAGCGTGTGCTCCTAAAAGCTCATTTTGGTCGTTTGCCGCGAAGTTTCGACCTTCAGCAGCGTCAGTCGAAATGCGCTTGAGGCTAATCAGCTGCTGATCTCGCTGGTAATACGATCGATAGCGGCAAAAAACTCTTCTCTGTGACGACTTGCCGTCAAGCGCTGCAGGCTCCTCAGGCTTGTATATGTGAATTGAAGCCTTCTGGGCGGTTGCGAAACTCTGTGCACACGAAGTTCCTTTAGACCTAACTCTGTTGCTCTTGAGTTCGTCCGCTGCCATAGGCCGTCAAATGAGGCGTCAGACCGTAACTTGACAAGTGGTGCCAAAAAGCCTCTGCTACTTCTTTTGCTCCTGCAGCGCGGTAAACTGGGTGTTGAAGCATCCTCGCCAATTCCTCGCATGGGCCAAGCAGGGCTATAGAAACGCTGAAACTCAATAAAGTTTCGAACTTTAATACTTTCTCATATCCTTTTATGGCTGTCTTGCTGGTGCCACTGAGTGAGCTTTGAACTTGTACCAGTTCCTGCAATGTCGCCTGCAGCCTTTCGTTCTCAACGAACCTGTCCACTGATTTTACTCTGACTGTCCACCTCGTTGGAAACAGTGGTAGCAGTAGGGTGTTCGGCCTGGAACAATCCTGCTCACCGGAATCATTACCCGGAGGAAGTACAACGCTTAATTACAGCGCTCAAGTACAATGACAATTTGCGTTTCAGGAGTAGTCTTTCCTTTCTTGTTATAGGGGGCAGTCGATGAGCTGGTCATCGCTCTTTTACGCAGGTTTTCGGCATTTGAAAAAGTTGTGGTCAGTTTTGTTTGATGTTAAGAGGTATTTCGGAAATATAAAGTGTCCGGTGATTGCCTGGCTTCTGTATTTTGTAGGGAAGGGCGGTGGCATGAGGGAAATGTTTCTTATCCGTTGATGTGTTGTTGTTCCCTCTCCGTGTGTAAGTGAACATTTCAGCCAATTCTTTGTGCATCTGTTTGCGTAGTTGAGATTTAATGAAGAGTTTGGTTACTGGTATGTTGAGTGGCATGTCTTAATTTGTGGCTTCTTAACCGGCCATCGTGCCACCGTTGTACAGCGGTGAGCACTGTTAGGGTGAACACGCGAGCGCGTGGCCGACGGCACTGTCAGCGCCCCGTTACGGTCATCACTGGAAACATTGCGCATGCGCATCACGCCTTCCGCGAAATAATTGTTCCACCGCGCGCATGACGTCATGAATGCACTTGTTCGTCGTCTGCTAGCCGCATTTTTGTTTTCTAAGCCCATGCATCCTGCATTTTAAGATTTCTTTAAACATCTGTGCTTGAACAGAACAAGACAAAAAAACTTGTATATCTATGGGGGCGTGTCTATTCGTTCCCTTCAAAGTTGTTGTGCATGCAACGCCATATATAAAACAACCAAACATCTTTCGCAGCCGTTCATTCTGTCGCCAGATCGTATTATGGCTAGGGTTCCCGATGATGAACGGCGCTCAATTGTCGATCTTTCCCTGAAAGGTTATTCCCAGCGGTATATTGGCGCTTTAGTTAATAGGCCCCTGAAGACTGTGAACAGGATAATTCAAGCCTACAAGTATGAAGGTCGCATTCAGGATGCACCCCGCGCTCCCCGCCCTAAAGCTACCACAGACGATGAAGACGCCCTCATAGTTGCAGCTGCTGTTCGTAACCCTTTCTTGCCAGCCCCAGCAATACGCGAGGACTTGGATTTGGACGTTTCGGACACCACTGTTCGACGTCGCCTGCGTACTGCGGGCCTTCGCAGTCGCGTCGCAGCGCAGAAGCCACTACTAACGGCGGCAAACAAGGACGCACGACGGCAGTTCGCTGAACTGCACGAAGCATGGACATCAGAAGAGTGGGGTCGCGTCATCTTTTCGGATGAGTCGACGTTTTCGACGCGACAAGACCAAAGATTGCGTGTTTGGAGACTACCAGGCACACGGTGAGGCAAACTTCCTGCTTTGAAAAGCAATTGTTTTAGTTAACGTCACAATGCCACGCAGGAACGACCCGGACAACGTGCAAGGTGTTTCTGCCAGTGGGAGATTGAGTGTGAACGTGTGGGGTGCTGTTTCAAGATATGGTTTAGGGCCCCTGCAACGTATACGTGGACACTTATCGTCGGAACAATACTGCAACATTTTGAACAATGTGCTGTTGCCATATGCGAGCAGTTTATTCCCAGACGGTGATTACCTGTTCCAACAGGACCGGTCACCGATACACACGGCGCGGGCTGTCAAGGAGTTCCAGGCGGAGCAGCACATGCAGCTACTGGAATGGCCTCCGATAGGAGCGGACCTGAATGTGATAGAAAACGTGTGGGGCCGTCTGAAAGCTTCTTTGGCAAGGAAGCCCCTTTATTCCGCGACTTCGGACCAGTTGTGGGCGCAAGTCAGCAACGAGTGGGAAAGGCTGAAAGCCGATCGGGAATATGTTCGATCACTTTACGACTCGTTACCGTCCAGAATAGCTGCAGTCGTTGCTGTAAGTGGTCACATGACTCGCTATTAGATTTGCTCATGTTTTTATATTTGTTCTCATAGTCTTGTTTAACTTGAATTGCAAAAGTGCAATTTTCTTGAATAAAAAGTTTAATAATTATCCCTCTTACACTCACTTTTTTTCCTTCACGCGCCAATCTTCAATCCAGATGGACCTTGAAATGCAGAAGGTATCAGCTCAGCGAACAAAAAATGCGGCTAGCAGACGACGAACAAGCGTATCGATGACGTGATGCGCGCGGTGGAAAGAGTGTTTTGCAAAGCACATGCTGCGCATGTGCAATGTTTCCAACGATGGCTGTTACGCGGCGCTGATAGTGCCGTCGGCCACGCGCTCGCGTGTTCACCCTAACAGTGCTCACCGCTGTACGTCCAGTTGATCATCGGCCTTCTGCAAAGCATTGGACCACACAATCACCAGTTTGAAAATTTAACTATATCTAGATCTCGTCAACAAATTTGATTTCAGCGTAAACGGTCGGAAAGGGGGGCGGGGGGGGGGGCGACCGCCCCCCCCCCTTGCCCCACCCCCCCCCTTGCCCCACCCTCCCTCCCCGGTTGCGGAGTCCCTGATCTCGTCATAGAGGTTCATTGAAGAACAGCACATACGCAGTATTATACATACCTAGTGAGCCAAGTCGATCCGACGATTGGTTTTGAACGCGGTTCTTTGAGCACAGCAGCCCGATGCACTACCCATTCGACCATGGACTACCCGATGACCCAAGTTGGCGGGAAAAAGGTTAGGCGTGGACAAAATTCTGAAAACTGTGTAACGTTCCCAAAGAATGCTTGTGGAAGCGACAGGGCAGAGGAAGCCGCCGTGGCAACGTGCCTAAAAAAGGAGGACAGAGGTGCCTCAACCTACCGCTGTGCAGATATCTTCACATTCTAATAGAACATGCTCCGTTATTTCCCCAGCTTTACCACAGCAAGTACATGCTTCTTCTTGCTTATTATACCTCGCTTTATAAGTGCCCGTTCTAAGGCCTCCTGATCTCGCTTCGAAAAGATCTTCCCTTTGAGTTATCGTAAATTGTTTCTTTCCTGATTTCGTTTTTTATCTTAAGTAGTTACTCATAGAAGGTTACTTCTATGAGTAACTAGAGTTACTTCTATGAGATGGCTGAGTAAGTAGTTACTCAGCCATCTGGCTTTGCATTTGACGTTCTTTGTTCACATGTTACTCACTATACCGGTCGCGTACTTGCTGGTAAGCTTCCTAGTTCCTTTCCTCCACTGTCAATGAATATTTTTCCTGTACAAATATCTGAACACTCTCCCAGCCTGTTCATTTTCTTCCATATTCCTCTGTCATTGTTCATAATCAATTTTACTGTGACCTTTCCTTACTTCAAAACTTGCCCAGCCCATATCAACCTGCACAGCTTTATTTGTAGCCTTCCCGTGAGCGCCCAATGCGAGGCCTCCCACTGACCTTTGGTTGACATCGAGTCCTGATTGTACCCCTGACTTCAGGCAAACAACAGCATTTCCAAATGTAAGTCCTGGAATTGTTACATTTTTCCACATACCCGGAGCACTTCGCACATATTGCATCCCCATAGCGCTCTGTGCTTCATTATGGCCGCATTTCTCTTCCACTTTGCTGTTATTGTTTTATTTCGATAGCAATTATATGGACACTTCAACCGAATTTCTGCCGTCGCCGTCGCCATCGCCGTGAGGTTCCGTATAAAGTCCATGGGCGATAAAATCGTCGCCGCGCGCCGTATGCGCGAGTGAAAGCGCGCGGGAGACGCGCGCTATCACGGAGAGCGAACGCACAGCTAAACGCAAACGCTACCGTCGCGCGAAAGGCCGTGGGGGTATGGGAGGGAGGGAGGCGGGGCGACGCTGTGCTGCGACACCAAATGCGTATTTTGCAACCGGGCGCAAGGGTAACTGGGCACTCAATCTCCAACGCGAAAGCAAGAAAGCGGGAAGGCAGCGCGGGAAGGCAGCGCCGGAGGGAGGGAGGGGGAGCAGCTTCTACTCTGCCAACAACTGCGCTTGTACTTTGCCCGGCTGTGGCGATCACCCGCACCATCTCTTATCTCCACACGGCTCTGACCTTTGTATGCGCTGTGCATTCGCCGCTCAGTTACCGTTGAAGCGATAGACCACACGAACCTTCGCCCGCTGCGGCAGCTGCACTTGCTGCCAGCATTTTGACAGTCGTTGTCTGTGGTCATTCAGTGAGATCTATTCATGTTTGCTTGTGCGCGCTGACACCACGCTTGTTAATTGAGTTAGTAAGCGAATGTGTCCAAGTTTATGCAGCCGATAAAACTACTATCCCTACTCCCAATAGCTCTCTACTAATTTGCTATCGAAATTGATGCTTCGCCTTTCAGGCGAAACTGCGACATTTTTTTCCTGTATTTCCATTTATCTATTGCTGTCGTTTATCCATATACCAAGGTATTTATATTTTTTTAACCGACGTATTTCCTGGTTCTGCATTGACACGGTCTATTGACTGTTTTCATTGAATACCATAACATCTGATTTCTTAACGCTCAATTTGAGGCCTAAATTCTTGCCTTCCTGTACACAGATATTAGCCAGACGTTGTATATCACTTTGTTAGCTAGCAACACAATGTCGTCCGCATAAAACAAACCTGGAAGCTGCTGCTCTACTATTGTACCCGCCTGTTTGTCAAAGAGAATAAACCCGATATTGCTTCCCTCCAGTGCCATTTCCAACCTTACCATGTACATCATAAACAGCAGCGAAGATCGAGGGCACCCTGTCTCAGTCCCTTGTTGATATCAACTTTATCCTCGCTCATTATCCCTTCCCATTCAACGCAAACGGTATTTTCTCGGCAAATCTCTCTCAAAAACTGTATACTGTCGTTGCCTATGCCTTGCCCTTCTAGAATATCCCACAATATGTTGCGGTCTACCTTGTCATAGCGCTCCGGTAATGTCTAAAAAAGCCGCATATAGCGGTCTCCTTTCTTCTCTGGATATTTCAATACACTGAATAAGGACGAATAAGTTATTATCCAGACGTCTACCGATTCTAGAGCCATTCTGAAGTTCTCCCAAAAAGCCATTATTATCTGCTATGCTTGCAGCTTTATTTTAATCGCCTGCATTGCTAACCTTTACATTACCCATGTAATTATCGTTCTATATTTTTCGCCAATTGTGTGGTGTTCGTCTATCTTTCAAGGGTTTTACTACTGCTTTCAACGGAGCTTCCTTAATTTTTAGTCCTAGTTCACTAATCAGCCTAATGGGAACCTCGTCTAACCCGGTGGCTATGCACTTAGGAATTTTTTCTTTGGCTTTCTTCCAGTTGAAATTTGTCAGCACCAGCTCCTTTTCCATCTTTCATGGTCTTTTTTTTCCTCAAATACAACCTCATCATTGCCTTGGAAAGAGTCAGCTCTTATTTTTCGGATGTAATTTAATGCCGCGTCCCCTTTTGTTTTCATCTTCGTCTAGGATATGTTGTTGTATTGTTCCAGACGTCCTGCCTAATAAGTTTATGTGGTTCCAAAATATTCTAGGTGCGGCCTTCTTTTTCTCACGTATTCCTGGCAACCAACGCTCACTTTCACCTTTTATTATTCGTGCAACCAGTATTTGAACCACCGATTACTTCTCCCGGTATATGTCCCATTTTCTGGCTTACTTCATCCTGCGGCAGCTGCGCTTTTTTTTTTTTTTTTTTGACGTTCGGCGATCGCTCCTCGAATTACCCTGTTACACCAGGTTTTCGTTTTTTTCCCCCTTCCAACGAGTATGTTGCTTCTCTTTCCGTATTTCTGTCGTAATTACACTTAGAAGCTCACTATACTCCCACTCTTTGCTTGGCCATTTGCCAAGTTGTTCCTCGACTCTTGCGACTGTATTTGTTATTCGTTCAGCGTTCAAATTTGTACTGGTCATTCTTCGCTCCTTGCTCTCTTTCCGAACTACATATCCCATTTTCAAAATGACGCGTTTATGGTCACTCCCTATGCGGCTATACCCTTCCTCGTCAATGACCATTTCTCTCAAGTCATCATAAATTCCTTGTGTCATCAGACAGTAGTTCTCTAAGAACACTCGCCGCCATCTAGTGCCGCAGCCGTGCTTCATTTTAAGCACGCTGCGCCTCCTAGTGGCGCTTCCGAGAAGTCCGCGCATGGCACCTGGATGAGCAGCATGGAGTGCCATGGCGCGCGAACGCTGAAAATTGTTCCCTCACTTGCCGCACACCCAGTGACACGTACACAGTGACCCAAATTGGCAGGAGTTTCATTGAAGAAAGGCACAGGCCCAGTGCATTCATGGCGCAGCTCCAAAGCATTCGCGTGGAAGACGCTCAATGAAAATGGGGCACATACCCAGTGCATTTGTGGCGCCGCCTGCAGAAGCGTCGGGTTGGTGTCCTTGAGGAACCCTGGTGCATCGGATAAATTTAAATGATCTATTTTCTTTCTTTCGTTCTTTCTTTCTTTATTCAGAGATTACCCCGCATTGTAGAGCGGCATATACCTACTGGGAAATACCCAGTCACCCATGCTGGCAAGGTTCTCTGGTGGTCGAGGCTGAGAGTGGTGCTGGGGACGGCCACTGTGTGGCACCCATGCGCGATGTGCGGGACAGTTGTAGATGGCCTCCGTCGCAGATGGGGTACGAGGCTAAAGGGGGCAGATACCCAGGCTGCCATCTCCTTGGTGGTAGCGGTTTGACGTGGTTGCAAGCTGTTCGTGCGCGCGAGGACCCAGCCACGGCTAGACCAAGCCTGCTGGCGTGCATGACGTGCTTTGTCTTGTGAGCAGAGTGCGTCATCTTGTGTGGCCGACATCCGCGCACCCGGTGCAACGTATCTCGGCCAGAAGAGATGAGGCGCACTGGCTGGAACACGAAAGTGCTATTGCGCAACCCACTTTAATAGTAAATGTCAATGGCGAAATTAGCGATTTGGAACTGGTGTGTCATTCCGCGCTGTTCCTGTCGAAGAGGCGCCGCCACAATATTAGCGACTTGAAACGAATTCATATTGTTACGGTGCAAAGGCCTCCCGGGCAGCAGTGACGCAGTGAGGACACGAGTGCTGTTTTTCAGCTGTAGGTTTATTGAAAGGGCCCTTAAACCACCCAGAGGTCGAAATTTAGCTGTGGTGTTGCAGTTATGCACGAGTCTACAACGAACACGTAGCCGCGAGAATATTTCGAAATGGTGCCCTAATGGCGGAGTTACACGCGTTTGATGATTGAAAAAGGGCCCTCGCTCAATTCGCTCTTTCCTTCGCTACTCTCCTCGTCGGCTGGTCTCTCCTCCTCGCCGAGTGCTTCTCCAAATGTCACGTGACATACGTCATCACCAACGCGCTTCTCAAAACACTGCCCACTTCCGGTTAAGGCACGTCCACGCTAGCGGCAAATATACCGACGGCGAACCGGCCTCCTGTGCCCTAGAACGTCTGCCACGCGAGAGGTGCCCAAAGTAGACGGCAGTTCGGCCGGCGCACCGCCCGCAGCACGATCAACGGGCCAATCGACGACTGCGAAACTGCGCTCCTCCGCCACCGGCGACGAAAAAATCGGTTGCGGCTTCTGTTCCAAGCAAAATAATTTTCCCTTGATAAAGTGATGCGTAAATTGTACATTTTATGAAGAACGATATCCACTGTGAAACGCTAAACATGAACGAGAGCTCCGATAATTGTCGAGCACAGCTGCCGTGCACGGATACCGACGGGAGACGACCGGCTCGGCTGTACTCGCATTGCAGCCGACGGCACCGTTAACATAAGCGTGTTTTCTTCTTCGTGTCCACGTACGTGGACGTGGCGGCGTACCCAGCGGGGGGCCTCTTCGCGGTAGCCGCCGTGAACGGGAGAGACAACTCCTTGACCCTCGTGGCCTCCGTCAGGGCAGAGACCCCAGCTGCGGCTGAGACCATAGCAGCGGCGCTAGTAATAAAGCAACATGACAGGGTGGGCAAGGAAGTTCATGTCGTTACCGATTCGCAACAGGCCTGCCGTAACTTTACCAACGGACGGACACCGGTGCTGGCGGCTCAGATTCTAGGCCCGAGGCTGCAAGAATCCCATCAAATCACGTGGACGCCGGGCTACGCGGGACTGGAGGGGAACGAAAGGGCGAACGGCCTTAGCTCTAGCGCTATTCAACCGAGCGGGGCAAAACCAATCGTCTCATCAATCCCCACCCTTTACCTTCGTGCCCCTGCCATCAAATTACTGCGACCGACTCGAGATCCAGCGCCTCGATCAACCGCAGGATTTATCCTCCCCCTCACAAAAAGCTCAGCACTGAAGACGCAATAGCCCTCAGACTTATCCAAACACATTCCCAGACCTACACAGATACAGCAAAATATATCCACAAACATATCGCGGCATCTGCCCCTGGGGCGGCGACACATCGCCCTACGCTCTTTCACATCTCGTGGTGGTGCGGGGGCAAACCTGAACATTTAAAGACGCCTAACACGTCATTTGAGCGGTGGGAGGTACAGCTGACCGGCGATAACCTGGCGGGACAAGAAGCTCTCGTCCAGCGAGTACGTCGAGCAGCCATGGCCAGTGGAGTCCTGGAATGAGGACACCACCCACTCGTCCTCAAGATCAACGACCTCGATAGCCTAAATAAATGTTTTTTTTTCTGTCTCTCTTCGTGTACGATTATTGCGAAGAGCGATAACAACGGTAAGAAAATATTGCGGCTTGTGAGCGTCGGTAATTCATTCCGAAGAGCTGTCCGTTTTAGCTTTGAAGGGAGCCGGAAACGGCCTAGCGACGATATCGGCGCCGTCGAGCGATCGGTGGCGGTGGCGGTGAGGCTACCACACAAATGGGTCCCGGCCTCATCCTCTCTACAGCAAGGAAATCTCGCCGTTCGCAAGGAAAGCCGCCGTCCAACGGCGGCCCGCGAATGGCAAACGGCATGCGGCGAGTTACCGTGCCGGTAACGGGGAGGTGGACTCGGCGCTTCTCGGCTACCCGCTGTTGCTGCGGTGCCAGCCCGAGTTCATGTGAAGCGTTCCGCTATAGACCCTGTGTTGTGCGCTCGCCTAGAAAGGCCAACACTGTCGCACTCTGTTCGCGCAGCTAATCAGACCGCTAAGCACGACTATGTTGGAACGTAACTGATTTGACACTTACGTTCCGGGCTGTAATTACCTGATTCGGAAGGGCGCACAAGCGAGCAACACGACAAGGAAGAGCAGGGAGCGCGCGTACCAGCTAGCAGACAAACCGGAAGTCGTAGGTTCTTGTTCGACCAATGGGCATCGTCACCGACGCTGACATCACCAGATTCACCCTGCTGACATCGTGACGACCGCTGGGGATACCGGAAAGGCCAGGAGAGGAGGACGGCATTGTTTTTTTTTTATCTTGTGGCGCGCTTGCGGCGCGTAGCGCTGCAGCGTTTGGCAACGTTGATCGTGACGGCATTCTGAACTCGATGTGCGTGTTTAGTTGAAATGTTCAATAAATATCTGAGGTGGTTTAGGGGCCCTTGAAGGCACGTGACCATTTCATACAGTGCGGAAAAAAAAGAACAAAAAAGAGAGATAGACAGAGAAAAGAAAAAGAAAACTAGTGGGCGAAGATCAGTTTATAGAGCACGAAACCGAAGAAAAGAAGAGCAATGTACCGAATAACAACGTTCGCCTTTTAAGAGCGGAGGTGTTTAAGGCGGCAGTTCGTCCGTTAGTCGTCCACAAACAATGTGGGCCGATCCTGGCGGTATTGCAGAAAGGGTCCAAGCTCAATGGCACATACCCTGTGAACTAACGAAGCTGAGCCTGGCTAAGTCTAGCTAAGCGTGGTTGGGACTACTTAAGCTTACTCAGTCATCGATAGCCAATAAATAGCTAATTGATAATGAATAAATAATAAATAAATTCTGAAAATGCTGGGGATGACTTCGTAGTGCTTAGCCTAGCCCAAAAGCCAGGACTAGCTAGGTGCCCATCAGCTCCGCTGTCCAGCGAAAGAACACCCGGGCCCGCGGCAGCTTCAACAGAGGGGGAGAGCGCATACGCCTCAAACAGCCGACGAGACAACGGAGTCTAGATGTCTAGAAGCATAGACGAAGCGACGGTAACCAGAGAGAGAGTGAGAGAGCACGGGAACCGACACACCTTCTCGCCCGGCGAGTCGAGCAAGCGATTATCACAGCGTGAGCGTGCGCCGACAGGATGACTCACCCCCCCCCCCCCCCCTCTCGACGACGCTCCAACGGCGGTGGTCGAAGGCGCGAGAAAAGACAAGAAGTATCCCAGGCTTTGGCCATGCTGCGAGATCACGACTCCGATAGGTAAGTTCGAGAACGCCTGTGGAAGCTATATAACCGCCGTGCGAGAATCATCAGGGGAGTTCAGTCCGCACCGGTGAAGTGATGTCAAGTGAAGACCAAGCGTCTGCGGAAGAAGGGGATTCCCCGGCAAGCTAGTCGACGAGTCTGCATTTCCGGAAGAAGTTCCTTCTTCGAGATTTGCCCCGAGCTACGCCGAGATCGTCTGACAAGACCAACACGGGTGAATACAATTGGACACTTATTATTGCGATAGCAATTATATGGACACTTCTACCGGATTTCTGCCGTCGCCGTGAGGTTCCCTATAGATAAAATCTTCGCCGCGCGCCGTACGCCCGAGCGGAAGCGTGCGGGGACGCGCGCTATCACGGAGAGCGAACGCACTCAATCACCCACGCGCAAGCAAGGAAGCGGGAAGCCAGCGCCGGAGGGAGCGCGGGGGGGGGGGGGGGGCGCACTTCTACTCTGCCAACAACCGCGCTCGTCGCTCGTCCGCACCGTCTCTTATCTCCACACGGCTCTGACCTTTATGCGCCGTGCATTCGCCGCTCAGTTTCCGTTGAAGCGATAGACCGCACGTACCTTCGCCCGCTGCGCGGCGTATGCGCTCGCTGCCAGCGTTTTGACAGTCGTTGGCTGCAGTCATTCAGTGTGATCTATTCATGTTTGTTTGTGCGCGCTCACACCACGCTTGTTCATTCAGTTAGTAATAGTCGGGTCACATTTTCCAACGCACGCTACACATGCAATGCTGCCCGGATCGGCAGTGCAGCACTACAGGTGTGTCCCTTCGCACGCGCTGCCCACGGGAAGCGCTTATCATCAACACCACCGTTTCACACGCGCCTTCTCGTGGTCATCGAGTCTCTCTTCATGTCAGTATACTTACGCCGCAGCACACCTGCTTACTTAATCAGCTCATGTTTACTACAATTCATATTGCTACCAAAGCCGCTCACCTTACTTCGTATGACATTGCTGTGTTGCTATCGCATTAATTGCTTCGCCCTTAGGGCAAAACTGTGACATTTTTGTTCCTATTCACTTTGTAATTTACGTGTTGGACTCTTAGTGCTTGTCGTGAATTATTTTCTTGTGTTTGTTAATGCCCATCTGAATTGTATTGTGTTGTGTGTAGCCTAAGTGTGCAAGTGTGTGTGTAACAGCCTTGTGTGAATAATATATTTTGTTGTGTCTTGACAACTCTGGGCTCTGACTCGGTCTTTAGACAGCAACCGGCGTTCGCTGGTGCACCAGAGGGCCCATTCTTAATTCTCCTTGCTTTCGTGGGATTATTTTCGGAAGCTGATGAGTCGGCTTTGGAATTTGTTCCGGCGTTTGCGCCTCGTTCACGGGGTCTGTGACAAGCGTGCAGCGTGATACGCGACTTAAGACACAACGGACCGATCTCTTAAGTCCCCGATCGTAGCGACAGATTGCCCCGAGGCCTCTGCTCAGCCGCATTAATTATTGTGCACTGTATTTACCTTGTTGACTGTGTACTGGAAGTGTAATCTCAGACATTTGGCGAATTATTCAGATCCAGGACGTTCAGTCCCGGATTACCGATTGCACGAAAACAGTGCAGCCTCTCAAGAAGAGCCGACAACGACAACAGACTAAAACAGCTAGCAAAGAACAAACCGGCGGTGGAGGAAATAAGAAAAATTTACTAGGACTCCGGATTAATTTTTACCACCATATTGGTCGGTGACATAGCTTCCTTCTTCAGTGTCTCGCAACAAAGAAAATACAGTAAATTTTTTTTGTCGACGCTACGACAATAATTTCAAGAACGTTCAATGATACTTGTTTAATTGCAACATTAAAAGAAGGCAATAGCTTAGGAAACCATGTCTAAATATGCAGACGTTTTACCGAGCAGCCAATCACTGATTGATCTTTTCCTATCAGACAGTCTAAACATGAGAGCAGTATTCACATACAACACTCCCAAAAATATTTCGGTATGCCTCCAGAGTGAATTTACTAGCCAGAGAAAAGCGCCAGTATTCTGTAGAATTTTATTTATTTATTTATTTATTTATTTATTTATTTATTTATTTATTTATTTATTTATTTATTTACTTATTTATTTATTTATTATCCTGAGGTGGCTAGAAATTACGTAACTAATTTGTTGCAGGCTTTCCTCAGACTATGCATTGCTCATTTTTTTATTGCGTTGAAAATAAATTGAACGCTCAGAGGAAGTGAAGCTTGCTAGAGATATTTGAATGCTACTGTTACTGATCAGGGTGATGATTGACAGTACCAAATGTGATCTATTAGAATATATTTTGCGTCTGTGCACGTAGACTGTTTTAATGTTTACGTGAGTTGTGTTGTGTATATAGTTCCATGCCTCAGCCATGTAAGGCATTTTGGTGCTACAGTCAAGTTACACGTCTATCTTCTAGTCCAATGTTACCATTGAATGTTCTTACTGAAAAATAGACTTTGATTTGATCTGATTTGATTCCCCGCATTATGCGTGCGGTGCCTTGTCAATAAGCTATTCCGGCGGCCATCTTCCCGTCCACTTTCTCGGGTAATTGTGCATGCATACTAGATCTGTACTGCTGCAACCCAGTGCCACCACTCACGGCCAATGTGGCGATGTGGAACATCCTTTTAACTGTATGTGCTAATTAGTACGTGAGTTTAAGAGCAGGCAATTGACAAGTAAACTTTTGCATGGTACCTCATGCCATGGAGGCATTATTTCTACACTTCAATGAAACCTAACAATAACCTTTCCCTACGCTTTATCTGTCTTCATTTTCTGGTTATTCACATGCGACTTAGAAGGAGGTGTCGTGACAATAAGCATGGAAGTCTCCCTCGAAAGGTTTCAGTTGAAACATAGGCCGCGGATGTTACACAAGTGTATTACGTAGGCGCACTAATACGACTCAGTTAGACACGGTTCTGTGGAGTCAATATTTAACACATTTTCTTGCGTCTTCGAAGAAGCGTAGGAGTGCTCTCATTGCCTTGTGATGAACTGCTTTTTGCTTTGTGATGAACAGCCAACACCTTGACAAGTGAGAAACGCCGACGTGAGAGAAGTAAGCAAAGCGTTCATTGTCAAAAACAAAAGCAATTATATGAACTGAGGTGAAAGGCATAGCAGCAAAAGAAAAAAAAAAAACGTTTTTAAAGACCTAAAGTTTCATAACACAAAATTGAGGCATTGTTCGTAGAAATAAACCTAGTTTTCCTTTTTACACTGCTGTCTGCAGGAGCCTGTAATTGCAGAATAGAAATCAGCCAGTACAATGTTTCTTTCGCAAGAAAAATTGTACATATGACTAGTTTTGTGAAATATGGATTGCAAATGTGTCATGAAATGCGTTACCGTCTCAGTTTACAGTTTCTCACGCGCCATTTTCCACATTGCGGAAACGTATTATCGGAAACGCTGGCGCATTTCGCTTCAGAGCATTTCGCTTAATATTTTGAGAACTTTTAGTACAATCTCCGAACACAAATCCTGTTACTGCTCGATACCCACACAGACGCTCCGTAACAAAATTTGAAAGTGACAATGCAGGCGTTAAGCGCCTTTATTGGAATTATTCTGTTCGTCACTGTCACTTGGTCGCCGCGATCGCTTAGTGATACCATGAGCCACCATGCTGTTTAAAGTTGCGTTGCGTAAAAAAAAAAGAAAGAAACGGTTGTTGCCAGATGATTCCACAGAAGTTACACCGAATTTTGACGGCAGTTCACAATCTGGAATAATCTGTATACGTCGACTCAGAAGAACATGGATCCCGCCAAGTTTAGGCTGCAGAATGATGGTGTCCAAGGTAGCGCGGAGTTCGCTTTAGCTCTATGTACCAACTCTGGGACTCCTGCACTCTTTTAATTGTTCTCCTCTCCAAAGCTCATTCACTTTTCCCCTACAAGCTTAACAATTAAGAACTGGGCAGGGTAACCATACGACCTCATTTGCGTACATATGAATATCTCCACATGCTAACAAACCCCTCACCTCCCGGTCGCCGGGAAGAGAGGAGCCAACCAATCGGAGCGCGCACCGGGGAGGAGAAGGAGATGCGCCGGGGTATAATAGCAGGTGTTTGCGTGCGCGCTCTTCGCACGATGGACGCCGCTCGGCGCCATCCACCGACCGTCGACCACAGCGATCACAAGGCCGTCCTTGCAAAGGGCAAAAAAATTAAAAAAAAAACACCCGACGTGACACCTGCGAAAACAAGCAATGGGAGATATTAAACAATGAATGAAAGCGTTTTCTACCCTACCCTGATGTTGATGCCTCACGAATAAAATGCAGCCAGTTCCACGAACCGAAATCTGTCGAAACACTGGAGATGTGGTCGTTCCTTCGGTCTACAACGAATAATCCCACAGCGAAAAAAAGAAACCTACGCGATAGTCGCAGGAACAGAACCACAAAAGCTGCGCTGTTTCGACGGATTTCACTTCGTGGAACTCGCTGCATTTTTTGAGCGGCGCTCTAAAGATAAGCAGATCCCTCGCAATGTGGGAATCGATGTAAGCGAAGCTTTCTGTGCAGTTTGCCTTCATTGACGATATTTGGCTGTGATGTTTACGGCATACGACATTCGTGATGTGATGTTAAAATTATCTTGCCTGCGCCACTTGCGTTTGTCCACGTAGCACGCAGAATTCTGAGAAACGTGTCATTCATTCACGCATTGCTTTGTTGAAGATAGTCCAAATGAGCAATTCTTTTTGACGACGTATTCTCTTTCTTCCGTATCATGTTAGGTGAACTGCCACAAGCGCAGAGCGGTAAGGTTAATCACCCGTTTCCTGACTGCGTCGGTACGGTATCCGGTTGTACCCATTCCCTGCCTCCTCTCTCTCTACTCCATCTGTAACACTCTCCCCTACCTTCTCCTGGGACTGTCGTTGCTGTTGCGTGAGCACGGAGGCAAGCCCGGCGGCTCCTGCAATGTTTTTCATAACACCGCTTTCCGACAATCAGATACACTGATCTGGCATCCAAAAGGGCGCAGCGCATTGAATTACTGTAAATTTTTTTTTATTTTGACTTTGTTGTATGTAGTTCGACATAATTCGATAACTGGATTCCTCCCCGTCACGACTATACGGTATGATATTCCTACTTTCCGGACTTCACGTTTAATAACATTTCCTCGGCCACTGTCCACATAGCGCAACTAAATAAGCAGATTGAGGAACACTCGAAGACACTCGCAAAGCAGCAATGCGACGAGATCTGCAACTCAGCTGACGGTAGAATTAAACACGGGGGTAACTGAAATCTCCTCAAGCACCTGCTTAACGAAAATGAAACAAGGGTGAACAAAAGAACAGAAATAGCTAAGTTGGTTCATCAAGAAAGTCGGGATAGAACTCAGGAGGAAATCATGGATCGATTGGCTGCCAAATATCTCCCGCTTAAGGGACCGAACGATGGTGATGAGTGCTATGAATATTCCGGTGGGATATGTGAGGAAATGGACCGCGACTTTTCGGAGAGCGAAATCAGGACGGCTCTCCACAGTCTTCACGGTAGGTCGGTGGCGGGATCTGACGGAACAACTAACAAGATCCTTAGGAAACTGGATAATGAATCAATCACTTATCTAACTGACCACTTCAATGAACTCTAGAAAAAAGGGGTATATCCGGAGGAATGGAGGGTGGGCAACACTATCCTCATACCAAAACCAGGTAAACAGCTCACTCTAGACAACCTCCGTCCTATTTCGCTAACATCATGTCTCGGTAAGGCTATGGAACACGTTATTCTCAATCGACTCACGAAATACGTTGAACAAAACGACATTTTACCGTACAACTTAATCGGCTTTCGCCCTGGGCTGTGGACTCAGGACGCTATGCTCCTGATCAAGCACCAGCTCGTACAGGCCAGCCCAGCGCACACGAGAGCGCTCTTGGGTTTGGACGTTGAAAAAGCCTTTGACTGCATATATCATAAGGCCATACTTGACGTTCTCTCTGAGATGGGGCTAGGCAAGAAATTTTTTAACATGGTTAAGGACTTTCTCGGAAATAGGTCTGCACACCTCATGTTGGGGGAGCTTAAGTCTGAGGCAATGAACTTGGGAAACAGGGGCACCCCGCAAGGAGCAGTACTCTCGCCCATGCTATTTAATTTAGCAATGTCTAGGGTTGCCAGAAATTTGGAGAAAATTGAGGATATGCATTGCGTGATATATGCTGACGACATAACCATATGGAGTGCCAAAGGTAACGCAGGACAGACGGAGACCAGATTACAGGAAAGTGTATATATTGTAGAGAATACACTGAAAGATATGGGGCTGAAATGTTCGGCAGTCAAATCGGAACTTTTGGTTTTGAAACATCGTAGAAGAGGTCGAAAACCAAGAGGTTACATCCCGACAGACGAGCCTAGAGTGAACTTACACACTCACGAAGGAACTACAATCAGGCTAGTCGAAGGAATCAAAGTTCTTGGATTCTACATACAAGCGAATAATGCGAACTATAGAACAATACAGCACATCTCAAATAAAACCGATGAAGTAATTAGGCTACTAAGGAGAATTACCAATAGACACTGAGGCTTGGGGGAAGACAGTGCTTTGAGGCTAGTTCATGCTTTTGCTCTCTGTCATTTCACCTATGTTGTTGGATTATTCAAATGGACGCAGGTAGAACTTAACAAACTTAACACGATGATTAGGAAGCTCATTAAAGCTACCCTAGGGATACCGATTAACACTGCAATCGAGAGATTGATGAGTCTAGGGGTGCGCAACACAATAGAGGAAATTGCGGAGGCTCAGCAGCTTGCGCAACAGGAAAGATTGACAAAAACACGAGCCGGCAGGAATATACTACAGGCAATAGGGGCAGAGCTAAATAGATCAAGGCGCCCACTAGAGGATGAAGTGGAGTTGCGAGCTGAGATTAGTGATCTGATTAGAACCACCCCCCTCCCTAGAAATATGCATCCAGAGCACAATATCAAAAGGACAAAAGCAAGAGCTAAAGCACTCTTGCGGGAGATTGAACAACAGAATCAACAGGCGGCTTTCGTAGATACTGCCTGGGTGACAGGGAAAGAAGCATATACTGCGCCGTAGTAGCAAACATTCAAGGGAAGGTGCAAGATGCCATCACTGTATTTACCAAAGATTCCATGGTGGCGGAGCAAGTGGCAATTGCTCTAGCCATAAGGAACAATAAATAGACTTTTATTTACAGCGATTCCAAAGCTGCTATAAAGGGTTTCGATAAAGGTTACGTGGCCACGGTTGCAGCTAAACTTATTGAAAACACTATGAGTATGAGAACTGAAATCCAATGGTTTCCTGCGCATATGGGAGAAGTGGACGAGACCCGGGCTAACCTCAATGAGGTTACTCGTGACTTGGCACGAGGACTTGCTAGCCGTGACAGTCACAACCGAGCCGTCCACCACCAGGCCGGGGAATTTAGAGATCATTTATTAACATATAACGAGATTACTAAACACTACTATTTAGGACGCAGACAATTTCCATTGCCACATTCAAAGCTGAACAGGGCTCAGGCAGTTTGAATGAGACTATTACAAACAGGAACTTATCCCACGCCGTACCACCTTGATAAAATGTATCCAGAAAGAGAAGTCAAGAAATATTGTCATGCGTGTAATGGCATCATTGGGATCAGACACATGCTCGCGGGATGCCCTGCGACTCTCACCAACCCTGAAGAAGAATGGCTCCATTGGAAGAAGATGCTAGATTTTCATCTTTTCAAAATCAGCTACGGGCTTTCCAGAGGGCCCACGATGTCGCTGAAGGGCTGGGCCTAACGGTTCCATCGTGGGAGCGGCCCGCCTCGACTTGAAATAGTCGAGCCTCAGGACTTTTGTCAATAAAAAGTTTTTACACACACGCACTGTCCACAACGATAACGTAACATTTACTGGCTAGCAGCGTTATTCAGTTTCTCCGCTTTGAGTCAACATTTCCGAAAAGTCGCAAGATTTCCCGTTTTCTACAACGAGTGCAAGGAAGCACTACGGAAACGGAAGCTGAAAAAGGGCTTTGTCTTTCAGTTTCCGCGTAACTGATTTACGTTTTTTCGTATTTTCGAATAATAATCCGAAGCAATCATGTCTGCAGCTTGTGTGTAAGTCGTACTTTACGCTTTTTATTGCGATAGCAATTATATGGACACTCAAAAGCAGATTTCTGCCATCGGCGTCGCCGTCGCCGTCGGCGTCGCCGTCGCCGTCGCCGTCGCCGTCGCCGTGAGGCGTGTCGTACGTCGCTTGCTGTGGTGGTAGGGTGTAATGTCGGCAACAGATTCGCTGTATATCCACTTTCACAAGACTTTCACAGGATGTAATGGAAGCGCATTTTTTTTCTTCTTCAACTGCGAGGCTTTCTTTCTGAGAAACCCGTATGGGTTTACTTTGTGGTTTCGTGCTGCGAGATTGGGGGATGTCAATTTTTCCCTTTCGTGAAATTTCCTCCACCTCGCGAGCTTCCGTCGAACTGGTATACCTTATTTGGCGTCCCTGTGGATTGAATTGTTGAATAATTCGCCCTCACTATGCTAGCCTCCTCGCTATCTCAGATGGTATAGCGACCACGCAGGAAAGGCGTTGTGCCTGGGTTTGAATCCCGGACGAGGACGAACGTTTCTTCAAATGAGAGGCTTTCCTTCTGAATAACCCATATGGGCTTCGTTTGCAGCTTCGTGCTGCAAGTGGGATAGATGTCAATTTTTCCCTTTCATTTAAAAAGTCCAAGCATATATAAACACTTACGAGTTCTGAATGCGAAAGCATTATAGCCCAACTGAACGCCACTGAGCGGTCCTTCGAGTTTTGCGCAGCGCTTTCGAGTTTTGCTGCGGGGTATGTTATCGAATTCTGCGATTTAATTGGTGCGGGTTATTCTTTTTTTTTGTACAGTGTCAAGGACGCTGCATGCAGCGACGTCCTGCGCAAAGAGAGACCGAGGAAGCAGCCAGGCCACCAAGGCCGGCAGGCGCGCGCAGCAGCTAAGTCCAGTGGAGGTGAGAGAGATAGGGATCGCGCGCCGGCTTCAGAGAGCGAGACGGTGGTACCCGCACGCTCGCGTCACGCAACTGCCTCGCCGACGTCAACCCTTCTCGCCCCGCGGCGGGAGGGGTTGCTCTGCTCTGTCGAGGCTGCGTTCGTGACGTGGCGTCGCAGCCAAAGGGAATTTAGGTGCAATTTCGTTTTTCGCCCAATGGGTCATTTAATGCTTTCAAAACAAAAGGTAGAACGGAAATACGACACATATTGCGCAGAGTACTTCTGCTGATCTGAGGCAAGCCTTGCCATATCCTGCGAAATGGCAATATAATACTCTTCTAGAAGTTAGAAGCCTAAATATTCTGATGTAAAGGAGAACACCAGTCATCCAAAAACAGTACTATATAATGAATGAGTCGTACGGGAACCGAATACACATCTATGCCGATGGTTCGGTCTCATCTACCAGCTCTTCAGATGCCCCGGTTGTCATTCCGGCTACGCAAACTACAGCCAAATTCAAACTGTCACACATGACAACATCAACGGTAGCAGAGCTTGGTGCCCTGCATGTTGGTGTAAAATACCTCCTGCAAAAGAAACCGCGTAAATGAGTCATTTTGCGACAATAAGGCAGCACTTTATAGTCTGAATTTTGACCTATATCATAGGATTCATGAGCAGCTGGTATGTGAGGTAAGAAAGGACCACCATCAGTCGATTGATAAATGGAGGGAAATCATATGTCAGTGGCTGCCTGGACATACCGGTATTGATCTCGTCGATGGGCCTAGACCGCCCGGATAGCTCATGTAGAAACCCGATCTATTACAATCCCCTCATTCAGAAGCGACCCTTTAAGAAAACTTCATTTCGTGGCTAAAGCTATGACACACAAATATCGGCCTTCTCACAACCTCCCGAAATGTCATCTTCAACCTGATCCATCCCTAAAGCTACAAGAGAAGTGCCATCAAACGTTTCTCGCTCTGAGGCGACATTGTTCTGCCACCTCTGGCTAGGTGTGGCATTTACAAAGGCCTACTCGTTCTGCATCGAAGTGGGGGATACGCCAATGTGCGATATTTGTGGAACAAGATGAACTATTGAGAACATTTTCTATATCTGTCTACGATAGGACGTGGAGCGCGAACGTCTCCGGACAGCATTGAACCGGCTGGACTCTAGACCATTTTCGGAAATTATCCTTGAAACATTGCCGTGGACGTTGATGGCACAGATAGCCATGAAAGTGTTATTCCAGTACCTCATGTTGCGAGGTCTTGGCGACCGTTTAAAGACTCGGTGCACCTCTTAATATGTGCGCGAAATTGTGCTCTCTCTACCTGTCTCTCTCTCCTCTCTTTCTTTTCTTCCCTATATCTTCTTCCCCCAGGGCAGGTTAGCAAATCGGACGTACCTGCGTCTGGTTAACCTCCCTGCCATTCCTCTCTTTTGATTATCTATCTCTCGAAGAAGAACATTTTTATGTGTTACTAGAAAAAGTGACATGTGCTATTGGGAGAAGTTGATATACTTGCATAGCAACTATTGTAAACTTGCAGCTGCTCTTACACTGGAGTTACCTAATATATCGACGTATCGTAAGATACAAACGGCAGTTGTCGCATCGGATACAATTAATCAGCTAGTATCTTGTATTTGTATCCCAAATATTTATCGGCTGAGTATGTTGTATCTGTATAATGATACATTTCCAAAGTATCTATGCACAGCCCTTCCCTCTCGGACCTCTCAAAGTACCTTTCCTCTGCCCTTCCCTCTCGGACCTCTTCTTTACCTTGTCGCATACTTTTCCGCACTTATTAGAGCTCGAAAACGCGACATTGATGCCATACCTGAAGACGATTTTCTTTAAACGGTGTGAAACGGGCAATGCAAGTACGTGATCATGGCGAGTTCATTCCTCCTCCCCCCTCCCCACGCGTCGCACACATCGGTGCGTTCTTCTTAGTTTTAAACCTCGTCTGAAGATCTTTTGGCAGGTATTTAGTGTTACTGAATCCGCAACTCCAGCGATCCTGAGCCAGACAGTTTCACAATTTGAAGTCTTTTAGATGCTCTCATCTTGTTTGACACTACACATAGTGCTAGTGTACCCGGAAGTTATCAGGGACACGAATGAATTGGCGTAACCATGATCAGAGGACAAGGGAAACAGCTGAAGATATTTCGATATTTATATTCAACGAGAGACCCGCCGTGGTGGCGTAGTGGCTTTGACGTTGCGCTGCTAAGCCCGAGGGCGTATAGTATGAAATCCTGGCCGCCGCGGCCATGCTTCAAAACGGGCGAAATGCAAAAACGCCCGCGTGCCGTGCATTGGGTGCACGTTAAAGAACCCCAGGTGGTCAAAATCCCTTGTTTCAAGTTCCTTTTTTGATGCCTACGCATTTCTATGCTTACCCAACGAGAAAACCGTCCATCCGTCCGTCATGTAAGACAATCGCTTTCACGATAGACCGTGCAGCAGTGGCGTCTTTGCCTTCCTGCTGCCTGTCGCTTCAGCGCGAATGAAGCGGCAAGAACACAGCGCTCACGGAGCTCTCAGCACACGCCGCACTCTGCCCCTTTCGCATACTACTTTCAAGATACGAGCCCGCGCGCCTCTCTTGAACGCGAAGCGTTGAGAACACAGCGCGCCAAGCTATCAGCGGTTGGAACTCTCTGTCGGCATCGGCATCGCTTTCAAGGTACGTCCTGCGCAGCCGCGCCAGACGTAGCCGCCGGCGGAGCGCGGTTGATCACCGTTCATAATGGTTCGACGAGGATGGTCAATGCGCTAAAGAGCGATAACGGCTCATATTGATCGGAACGTCATCAGCGCACCTGGCGGCGCCACCTGCAGTAGTTTGCTTGAGTCGTCAATTCACTTTGCACCGCCGTCGCAGCAGCAGGTGTCGCCGCAGCGCTGTCGTTTGTACTGGTAAGATCAAGTTTCGTAACATTGGCAATGACACCGGGCTGCGTGGAGACGAGCAAGTGGCACAGTGCTTACGCCTACTTAGACAACTCCCAGAGGAGTTTCTGCCTAAATTTTTGAACGTGAGATAGACCTGCGCGTTGTACATACCACTTGTCGTGCTTAAATGCACCGTCCTCTAAAGCTAAAAAAGCTTCGCTTATATATGGACAGACGTCAGGGATGTATTATATTTTTCAAATTCTTTTTTTTTTGTTTTACTGTTTTTGTACTCGAACATGCTAGTGACCATCGCTATCGAAATTTTTGTGAGACAGGTCTCATGTTTTGGCTTCCTTTAGGTTTCAAGCAAGCCTCGGTTCTGTCTGGACCTTGTGAATGGCATCGCGTAAGCCATGGTTACGCCAACGTGGTATACGGCACGAGGACAAGTTTTCGATATTTTGTTACTATGGTGGACCGTCAGACGTAATCTGTCGAAATACATCAACATGCGTCATCAATACAGCCCTTAAACTCCTCTCCTTGTTTACACAATATCTAACCCATTTCTCTGATTGCAAGAAAGGTCAGGAAAAAAATTGGCCGCCATCCCGCCCTGAGAACGTGATGGTCCAGCGAAGCTGTATCAAACACCACACATGGTCGAACATTTTATTCACGCTATTCTTCTGGGGTCTTAAATTTCCGTGGTCTACCCAAGGCAGTCTTAGAATGAACTCAATGAGTTGCGAGCAACTCACTGAGTTCATTCTAAGACTATCAAAATCTATCTATCTATCTATCTATCTATCTATCTATCTATCTATCTATCTATCTATCTATCTATCTATCTATCTATCTATCTATCTATCTATCTATCTATCTATCTATCTATCTATCTATCTATCTATCTCCCTTTCTCTCTCTCTCTCTCTCTCTCTCTATATATATATATATATATATATATATATATATATATATATAAGCTGTATGCCTCATTGCAAAGAAAGATATGCCATTTGCCTTCAATTGTTAACCTGGAGTCTTGTGTTTACGCCATGAAATTTTCCGAAAAAAAAATCTGCAGCCTTTTGTTCCCACGCTTTCAATTTCGCATAAGTGCAGGTTGTGAGATTTTATTTTCTATGCTAGGCTGATTTTCTTTTCGATGAAACGTCAGAGAGCTATACGCCAACGTCGCCGGTGAACAGAAAATGCTTCCTCCTTCATGAGGGCAAACAAAATACGAGCGTTAGAAACGACAACCTGCCAAATTCTAGTTGTATGTTGTATTGTTCCATGAAATCAATAATGCTTCGATGGAAATCCGTCTGGTGGGGAAGAATCATTGAATAAAAAAATCACCAGTCATTCCCCTGTCGAGAAAATGGAGGTAAGCGAAGCTTGTTGTGTGTGTATCTGACCTTCGTGGTGATTTTCTTTATTTCTCTTTATTACTCTTTCTTCCATTCTCTCTCTCTTTCTCTGTCTTTCTTTCTCTGACCTTCGTGGTGTCTTTCTTTATTTCTCTCTCTCCCTTTATCTCTCTCTATCTATATTTTCTTCTCTCTCTCTCGATTTCTTTCTTTCTCTCTTTTTTTTCTTTCTCTCGTTCTTTATCTGACCTTCAGTGCCCCTTCACTGTCCCGTGTCAATATACTGACATGACATGCCTGCATGACATGACATTGTATTCATGACATCAATGACATGGCTTTCATTATCTTGCCTCTTACACCATCGTGATGCCATCGTGGTCGTCTTTGACTGTATCATATCAGGGTATGCATGACATGCGTGCCTGACATGATCGACATGGTATGCATGTCATGCATAGCATGAGATGACAAGAATGACATGCATGACATAACATGTGTATTATGATGCGACTTGACTGGAAAAACTTTATTTAGGTCCTGCAGGACGCGCTTAGGGCGTAGCGGGCGTCTCCCACGTAGGGACCGACAGGGAATACCTGGCGGCCGCTTCGTGGGCCTTCTCGACGGCCCATTGCTGGTCGGCGAGAAGCGAGCTTCTGAGGGACTTCTCCCACTTGTCCGACGTAGAGTCGGGATGAGTGTTTGTACACTCCCAGAGCATGTTTGCGAGCGTCGCCGTGTATCCGCACGAGGGGCACATGTCGCTGGCGTGCGAGTCAGGATAGAGAACGTGGAGTTTGGCGGGGTTTGGGTACGTGTCTGTTTGTAATAAGCGTAAGGTTTGCGCCTGTGGTCTGTTAAGTTTGGGGTGTGAGGGCGGAAAGATGCGGGGTCCAAGGTAGAAGTGTTTTGTGATCTCATTGTACGTAATGGGTGCATCCCTATTGGTCACTATCTCGTCGAGGTGAGGTTGCCCTGAGACGGCGCGGTCAGTAAGCGCACGCGCTGCGTCGTGGGCGATCTCGTTAAGGTTTGGCGGGGCACCCGGCACCCGGCCGAGATGGGCGGGGAACCAGATGACGGTGTGGTGCTTGAGGGTACTCTGATCCGCGCTGCGGAGGATGCGTAACGCTTGGTCCGAGACGACGCCGCGTTCGAAGGCTTTGATGGCCGGTCTGGAGTCGCTGTAGATGACTGGCCGTTTGCTGTCGAGAAAAGCTAGGGCTATGGCTACTTGCTCCGCTAATTTCGGGCTCTCGAGTGAGGATCTTGGAGGAGTTGAGGATCCGCTGCGAGGATGAGACTGCGACCGCGGCGAAGGCTCGGTTGTTGCGATAGGCAGCGGCGTCCACATAGATTTTTTATGTTATTTAGGTCACATCATTTATATTATGCATTGCTAACTTGGGCCACCGTGTATGCACTCGGGGTCGTACATGTCATGTCATTCATGGTGCTTCGTGCAAGTATGTAATACATGCCATTGATGTTATGTCATACATGCTATGTCATGCATGCGACGCCATGCGTGCATGTCATTCGTGTCCTGCATGACATGACATGTCATTCATGCTATATACGTATGTCTTGTCATGCGTGCATGCCATCATGCCATGTCCGCATATCGTGTCATGCATGCATGTCTTTCTTGTCACTTGATGTCAATACATTTCACGTAATTCATGCTATGACATTGGAATTATGTCAGGCATGTCGTTCATGACGTCACTCATGTCATTCATGTCACGTCATGCTATTCATGACATCACACGTCATTCATGTCATGTCCCGTGTGTTACAAAAGCAGCGGATTGCGATGGTGATGGCATTGAAAGCAACGAAAACTGGGCGTTGCGTCCGGAAGTTGGCTTCTCTGCAGCGCAGTGGAACATTTTACGTAATTTTAGACCATGTGATGGCACTATGCGAGTAGCGGTACAAGTGGCGGAAGGAAAAAATTGGGAGGACGCTTAAGCTTCGCTTTTAAGAATGGAACGCGATAGCATTCAAACATTCATGACTGCTACTCATGGTTCCCGACGACTGCAGCTTATGCAACCGTAATGGTTACTGGCAAACACTGGCGGCGAACGCTATACGTAGGCGAGCTTCCTGGTGGAAACGCGGCTTCTTGCGTCGGCCGATCCTGGAGATATAGTGCACAAGCGCGCCAAAGAAATTACATCATTTTCAGGTTTCCGTATTTGTGTCACACATTTATTATTTCGGTCTGAGAAGATTTAACATAAAATGCATGCGCTGTGCGTGTTTTGTTTCATGACATTTGTTTGTGGATTGTCATTCTCAAAATTCCGAGGAATAGCTTTGCCAAGAATGCAAGACAAGGTATCAGCAACATTAATGGTAGAATGGTGTGGCATACCTAAACGTGGTTAGTTATGATTTTCTCGGCAGCGGGCCCCAATGCCGACGCCGACGCCAACGCCGGATTTTCTGCGACACGGGGCCCTAAACGCTATCGCGTTAAAAAGGTAGTTGCAACTCTGCTCTCTCTGGAAGCAAATGCGGGTGCAATAGAAATCGTGTTCTGAGGGCGCTCAAAAATAGCTGCTGCGTATCACCTTGTCTTTCTCAGCATTCGATCAGCTCCATGAAATAGCGGGCTCGTTAAGAGGAAGGTTCACCTCGGGCCCAACTCCGACGCGGCCTATTCAAATACATGTAAAACGCAGAAACGCTTTTCTGAGATAGCGCCTGGGCCAATTTTTAAGAAATTTGTTGCACTTGAGAGTGAAAGTTAAATTCTAGGGACTGTTTGAATCGGAATTTTGACGAGGGCTCGAATCCGGTAACATTGATGCCTTCAGGTAGCATATGTGGGTTTATTGACCAGTTGCCATCACCCAAAAAAAGATCACGCGCTCGTGACGCCTGCGACAGAAAGGATGTTCCACATCCGCCGCCATGGTTTGTGAGCGGTGGCGCTGGCGAACACTCTCAGGGTTAGTTCTAGTTGTAAAGCATAAATACCCCAGAAAGTGGATGGGAAAACGGATCCGCGGTAGCTAAATGGTAAAAGCATCGCACGCCTAATGTGAAGACGTGGGATCATTCCCCACCTGCGGACAGTTGTTTTTTCATACATTTGAATGTCCATTAATGTATCAGTTCTTTAATTCAATTAGTAAGTACAAGTAATTTCCCCTATGTTGTCCTTGGTGTCATTGTGGGCCTCTTATGATGAATACTAATCGGGCCCCCCTCGGTTCCCTTTCTTCGCGATCACACACACACACACACACACACACACACACACACACACACACACCACACACACACACACACACACACACACACACACACACACACACACACACACACACACACACACACACACACACCACACACACACACACACACACACACACACACCACACACACACACACCACCACACACACACCACACACACACACACCACACACACACACACCACACACACACACACACACACACACACACACACACACACACACACACGTGTGTGCTGTGGTGTGTGTGTGTGTGTGTGTTAGAATGAGAGAAGCAGACAGTCAGCCGTCTGCCAGAACGTCTGTTTTCTTCTGCCTCTTCTTCTCTCTGCCCGCGCCCGCAGTTCCCAAGCGTGAGCCTAAGTACGTATTTCTCTTCGTACACTCAGCCACAGTGCCGAAGATAGCTCAGGCAGTTGCGAAGGCGCGGTGGTGATTGAAAACCATAATCGAAGTCGTCGTCGTCGTTAAAGCCATCCTGTGCGCAACCAGCTTCTCTGGGGGTCGGCACTGAGTGTTGCGCTCGGCTTGCTTATCTCGTCGCACTTGAAAAAGCACGGCAAGAGATCGTGTACACTGAACAGCGGCTGGCCCCACTGACGCGTCTTGCAAACAGCGAAATCCTACCCTCAACCGCCGCGTGCCTCTTCGCAACATTGTCGGTGATGGCTCACGGCTCGCCGATGCACTCGAATCTGCCGAGCTCGACAAAATGCCGACTGCTGCCGAGTCGTCTATGTCCGAAAGATGAGTCAAAAGCGATGCCTCGTCAGAACCCGCGATACTTTCCGCGCTCGAACTAGGCAACAACTACATCTTAGCTTGAATCTGTGGTCTCTTGTCTGTCTGATATGGAGTTTTGGGTGGTACGATGAGGTCTTCGATAGAGAGGGTTAGCTTGTCTGGTAATCGGCTAAACTCAGGCGGACCGGGCGTTGGGGCGGAGGCGCAAACGTGAGCGGCGTGTATGGTGCTGCCACCTTGCGGCGCACACCTCAAACAGACCAAAACAGCTAATATTTCAGTATAACCAAGTGTGTTCTACTTCCCTGCTGGTGTAAATTTTCGGCAGTGGCGTAATCGTGTTGCTGCAGAAAATTTACACCAGCAGCGAAGTAGAATACACTTGGTTACTGCAATATTAGCTGTTCTTGGCTCTTTGAGCTCTGCGCCACCAGGTGGCAGCACCATACAGGCAACTCACGTATACGCCTTCGCCCCAACGCCCTCACTCAGTGCGGGGCGAATTACCGCACGTGCGACCAACGACTGCTGCGAAATCCCGAGGTATGGCTCCGACGGGTTCAGATGTATATCACTTGCACAATCCGTAGACAGATCACGGTTGCGGAGCGGTAGCCTCCCATCATCGCAGCTCGACGGGCCCCCAATGTTCAGAGGCATTATAGACGACCGTCGCTCGTGAACTCGAACTTCGCTTCCGCCAGCCGTTGTTATGGGTTGAACGGAGCTACCGGAAAGCGTGAGCTGGGAGGCCGCCTGGCGGTGGGTAACAGCAGGAGCATCGGTTTGCCGGGCGATTCCCCACCTGCTGGAGTAAAGTCGATGGCGTCATTCGATGAGCCAGCGCTGCCATGTGCCCAAGTGATGGAGAGCTTGTATAGGCCGCATCGCTGACTGCTGTGGATGGAACGTTGGCACATCCATCAGGCGGTGCATCTCGCGAGCCGTGACCACGCAACATTACTCGTCCAAGTCGTCGCAGACATAGGTGAGTGGGCCAAAAACAGCCATCAAAGCTGTGCTCCATTCTCCCCAGGACCAGTATTTGTGTCCTTCGTAGTTGTCCCACTAATTGGCACCACCTCGAAACCGCCCCGCTGCAACCATCCATATCGTTTTGTCGGGCCGGACATAGCTAGCGCCGAGCGCGGTGGCTGCTTGCACTCACAGAATAGGATCATTATGAAATCCGTGAAAATCCGGTAGTTCCGAGACAGTAGTTGATGGTAAGGTTGCTGACGACCCAGGACGGCGAGATGCAGGAGGACTGCCTTAAGACTGGGCTTTCGTCAGCTGCGCCTATTGTAACAAGATATGTAGATGTAGAGCCTAGATGGTAGTGGCCCATACCCACTCTGGGAAAAAAGCAGACAATCGGCCATCCGCCAGATCGCCTGTTTTCTTCGTCCTCTTCTCTCTGCCCGCGCCCGGAGTCCGAGCACGCGAGCCTAAGCGCGTCTTTGTCTTCATTAAACTACATATCTATATATTAGATGAACGCTACAGCAGTTGTCCAGCTTTCGAGAACCATTGCGTGCAATATATATATATATATATATATATATATATATATATATATATAAATATATTGCAAGCAATGGTTCTCAAAATATGCCCTCTGCTGCTTTCATTGTTTTGTACATTGGGTGAGATTGCCGCTGAAAGTGTCGGTGGAAACACAACTTTAACTTAGCTCGAATCCTCTGTTTTAATAGCGGAGCTATTTAAGCCGGGCTTAATGTGCCAACCGCGAACAGAAAATGTGGGCCGATCCTGGCAGTCGTGCAGAAAGGGTCCAAGCGCAATGGCACATACCCATGTGAACTAGCGAAGCTGAGCCTGGCTAAGTCTTGCTAAGCGTGGTTGGGACTATTTAAGCTTAGTGAATCATCGATAGCCAATCAATAGCTAATTCATAATCGAACAATAATTATAAATTCCGGAAAATGCGGGCAATGACTTGGTAGTGCTTAGCCTAGCCCAAATACGGGACCAATACCTCACGATAGACAATCAATAGCTAATCAATCAATAATCAATAAATTCTGGAAAATGCTGGGGATGACTTGGTAGTGCTTAGTCTGGCCCAAAGGCCAAGACAAGCTAGGTGCCCATCAACTCCGCTGACTCTTAAACATTGCGCCTCCAATGCAAGGTACGCAAATGTTTTTCTACCGATATTTTTTAGAAGTTGTTAGGAGAACAGAAATTTTGTCTAACCGTACTCGGCTACTACAAATTTATCTAGCTCCGTATCAAGTATCATAGCTAAGACACTGTTACCATGGCAAAAAAATGTTGAGTCTCTGGTCCCATAGCTAAGTTGCATCGCCACAAGGTCACTTTTATAAAACGCTCATGCGGGGTTAGCATTACGGCGATGTACGATAGCTTGTTCTTTTATGTGGAACAGCGTGACAGAAGGGATAATTGGTTTCGCAGTCCACCATATGTGAATGTAGACCTTAAGGTGCAACATAATAATTACAGAACAGGGACATCCATGATTTATTTCGGGTGCAATCTTACACAAGTACATCCGCTTCAAGCCTTACTACAGATTATGATTTGTGATCTGGTGAAGGTGCAGATTAACTTCACAACCTGAAACTTCGAAGCCTGACGCTGCTCCCACTATAACTGTTGGTGCTAAGGCATCCATTAAACTCACACCAGCAAATCTACCAGTTGTGGTGGCTGATTTATAACAAGGCGAAGCTGACGAGGCGAGGGCATGAAGCATAATGTTCGTGCCAAAGTTTCTGGCCTAGGTCTCAAACACCAGCGGTGACCGACGGTATTCCATTTCCATCTCGTCTCCATCTTCATTTGATTATTTAAGTAATAATTAATGTTTTTTAACAATAAACACTCTTGCATGACAAAGACGACAAAAGTTTCTTTAGGGGCTTATGCTGTAGTTCTCATGCATGGCAATCCTGTGAATATGGAGGAAGAAACGTAGTCGCGCCTTCGTTCATGTTTTTCGAGCTGTTTCCCGTAGAGAACAGCGAGGGCTTTCTCGCTTGAAGTGCACCACCTATAGTAGCCATCACCTAAAAACGTCGTGTTTCCCTGCTGCATTAAGCTCACTAGGACGACTCAGTCACGTGCACTGCCAGAAAAACAAGGCAGAATTACTCTCATCGCTTCTCGCTGTATGGCTCTGTATTAACCTATGCTAGGTACTCAGATTAGCCCGTACATTAACCTCATCCTAAAATCCGCGCTTAATTAAGATGACTGCATTCTTTTTTGCGTTCTCCTGGGCAGATTTGATCCTGATTGCCCAGCATTGTCCAGTGGCTCATGAACTCTAATCTTGAACGAAAGATTCACTTCTGATAGAATCACAGCTGCGCAACAAGCCTCCTGATTAAGCCCTTCAACAAAATAGATAAATGCTGGAACAAAATGTTCTTCTTAGCAAGCGCACTTTCCTGCAGGCAAATAGTTTTAATTGGCTGGCTTTTAACGAGGTCTCTCTCCTAGACAGTTATGAAGGACATACTTATTTCCAAGTAAACGTGGATTAAGCGCACAAGCAGCGAACAGCCTTATATGTCGGGAATGGGCACTTTTTATTTTTCCAAATATTTCTAGTAGTCAGTCATTAATTTTCTGAGTTACATTTTCGGGGCATCGGCACGACATTAAAAAATGAGGACAAGTCACAGACATGCGTCGAAGATTTAAGAAACGCAGACCAGCAAACAAAGATTAGTAAGGCCCGACAAGATGTACTGCCTTCACAGGGAAAGAAAAATAAAACATGACCCACGTTATAGGATCACGCTGAACGGATGCCAAGGAATTTCATCAGAACACCAGACATGGTGTATAGTGTCACAAAAATATAGATAGAAAAACAGTATGCAATATCAAAGTTTCGAAAAAAAAACATTTTGCTGATCCAACGAAAATGTTGGGATCTATGTGAAGCATAGCTTACGTAAAGCGCTTAGTTAAATGCTTTACTGCTGACGCAGATGCATAGAATTTTGTTATGACAGGTGGATGGTAAGATATGCATCAAGTAACTATAAGGAATTCTCTATTTATTTTTTCACACTCTGGAGGATTGTCCAAGAATGGGCACACCTCCACAGACACATATCAAATAGTTAAATGAAAGAAAGTAAAGTAAATCAAAGAACTCGTGAAATACAATAAATCATTCTATTGACAAATTGGTGTGCTTTAGAGATATTTGTGAGCCGACATTTTATATTCATGTTTTATGCAAGAATCGTACATAGTAGGACATGCCAAATCCGGAGGAGTGGCCAAGAACTCAGTGGCATATACTGAATGGTTAAATAATCGATAATAAGGTAAATCAAAGCATCCCTTAAATATAATATCGCTATTTCATTAACAAATCGGTATTCTTTAGAGGTGCTTTTGAGTCAAAGTTATATGTGCATATTATTATGTTTTTGTTACGCACATCACAGCTGTACATGCGTGGCCAGCACACTAGGTTTACATATAAGTCAGTTCGTCGGTACCTTTATATAACTCAAATATATTCCACAAGACTACAATAATATCTAAGTGCTTAATTGTAGTGTCATTGTTTGAGACACGTTTAAGAAGCCATTTTTAGTCCATTTCGTTATCAAGTATGTTCAACATCTACAGTCTCTTGTTTGTACTGTGTTCTTGTATTTTGTCTTCCGCGTGCTATAGTCCCCATGTCGAAATAAATTATCTTGTCTGACACTTAGGCAGCAGCGATGGCCAGCAAAGTCTGGGAGGGTCGACAGTGCAAGCTTCGCTTAAAAATATCCGGATCCCACGCTCTGTGGAAATCGGTTTAAGCGAAGCTTTCATTGCCTTAGCCGTAATATCTAAGTGCTAAAGTGCAGTGTAATTGTTTGAGACACGTTGCCATTTTTTGTCCTTTTCGTTATCAAGTATGTTCACGCTCTATCGTTTCTCCTTGTTTGTACTGTTTTCTTGTATTTTATCTCCTGCATGCTATAGTCCCTATGGTATGGTATGGTACGTTAAAACTTTATAACTGTCCCTCAGAACGCGCGTCAGCACGTAGCGGGCCGCTCCCACGTCAGTACAGAAAGGCCGAAAAATGTCGAGATAAAATTTTATTAGCTAGCAATCAGCCAGCATCCGTGGTCAGCAAAGTCTGCGCGGTTTCGCAAGCTGGGCAAGCTTGCGAAACATGTAAAGCAAGCTGGGCTTTAAATTATGCGGATCCCACGCTCTGTGGAAATCGGTTTAAGCGAAGCTTTCATTGCTTTCTGCGTTGAACGCAGTTCCTGCTTAGCGCCCATTTCCAAGTATAGAGCACATTACGGAGTTGAATATTTTCAACTGAAAGCGCCTCGCTCAGCATAAACTTGTGGTGCTCGATCGTGCGCATCCCACGAATGACGACGACGTAATGATGACAACGGCAGGATGACACTGAAATCTCGACGACAGAAAGACGATGATGACACGACCACGACCGCATGACGGCGTCTGTATGATGACACAATGACGACGGAGGCTTGGCGACGATGGGGCGACGACAATGGAATCACCACGACTGAATGAAAACGATGAAATGACCAGAACGGCAGGACGACGGCGCAATGACCACGATGACATGACGACGATGATATTACGACTCAGGCTGCCTTTTTGCACACCATCCGAAGCTTGTTTGCACGATGTCTCATACCGACGAATTCTACGAGCCAGCAGCCAGAACCCGAAAAGTGTTCTTTATAACCACAAGGGTGCATTTTCGAAGACTGTTTCATGGCTGGGCCTAGCAGCTTCTTTGTGCTAATACGTGTGCCATCAAGGCAAACTAATTTCGACACCAGTCGGTGTCTCGGCTCATCGTGTTTTTCTGTGGCACTATCACAGTCCGTTCTCGTGTGCATACTTCCTGGGAGCTGCAACTCGATAAGTCTGCTTCTAGCCAAGAAATATCCACATGTGTTTAGCTATTGCTCAGCCGGCGCTGCCGTACACTGTGCGATTACCCAAATCAAGAGATACTTATTGGCGGTCGAGCTTGGATGTCCAACTAACAGGGAGGTGACGCCACCCGCGCAATGACAGTCTCCTCAACGAGCGCAGCAAGTCAGGAGACAACAACAAAGGATAGATAAGCCGTGATAAGCTGGGGCAACACAATTTTCTTCATGTCGCGTTTTAACAGCGAAGATGTTTAAGCCTGCCGTAATTTGTGCCCACGCCACGAAATTATCATCATCAGCATTGGCTCGAGCGTCGTCGTCTTCTTCTGCAGTTTAAGCCAGCCGTAATTTGTGCGTGTGGCACGAAACTGCCATGCTGTAGCCATGGCAACCACGCGACGCCCCACAGACACGGCTCCGCCGAGCTCCCGCCAGCTGCGCGCTGCTGCGCATGCGCCGTGACGTCATCCTGGCCAGTCTGCGCTCGCCGCCCGAGAGAAATAAATAAATTAATAAATAAAACAAAATGAACCTTCTTGGTAAGGCAGGATTTGAGCCCGGGTACCCACGGTGCGAAGGCGAGCGTCATAACCACTGCGCTATACTTGTTTTTTTTTTTCTTTATTGCCGGAAGTTCCACTTAGCAAACACCAATTGCATCAATTCTTGCCAAACTCACGCTTGCAGAACGTGCATTTATGGCAACCGTATGGTTGCATTGTACTGATGATTGCAACACAACTTCCTTTGGGAGAGAGAAAGAGAAAATGAGAGCGAGAGAGAAAGAAAGAGAAAGAAGAAGAGATAGAGAAAAATAAATAGTGAAAGAAAGAGAGAGAAAGAAAGAGAGAAAGAAAGATAACCTAGCTACAACCAAGAGACACAATCAATCGGCCAGCTTCGCTGTGTCTTGAGCGTTGCGCGGCCTAGCGCAAGCTTTCGCCTTTTTTAATTGTGAGAAGTATATCTAAAATTAATTAATTATGGGGTTTTACGCACCAAAACCACGATATAAATATGAGGCACGCCGTAGTGGGTGCTTTGGAAATTTGGACCACCTGGGGTTCTTTAACGTGCACCTAAATCTAAGCCCACGGGTGTTCTCGCATTTCGCCCCCATCGAAATGCGGCCGCCGTGGCCGGGATACATCTACGTGCTTTCACTCGTATATATATATATATATATATATATATATATATATATCCACGTTCTAGATCTAAAATAGCAAAGAAAATTATAGGTACGTTCGTGATCCCCCTTGAACGGTGTTGCGACATCAGCAAGAAGCTTCGTCGCGAGGCCCTGCTATGGTGACATTTAGTACGAGCATCACGAATCCACCAAACATGCAAAAGGTATAAAAATACAATTGCCGCATTGCCGCATCCATTAACGCTGCAGATATAACCGACACATTTAAGCCTAGTGCATGGTCTACAAGAGTATTGACAAAAATTGCCAGTTTATCATGTCGCATATAAATGCGTACGATTAATGATGGAGAAACGGTTCCTGCGTATCTAAAGTGCTCTCACTTGAGGTACACTGCGCAGGGCCTAATGCGCTAATGTACTTCTGACATGACATGCTGGCGTGAGCCACTATGCTAACGCGATGGCCAGAGCCCACCTTGTTGCTACGGGCGACGATTACGAGCATTGGCTGGCTTCTTGAGCAATGTTGCTACTTCAGTAGTACGCACTCAGATGTGCACCTTTTAGACATATGATCGGCTGCGTTTGGAATTCGCGCATCGAATTTCTAGAAAACGCACCTCAATTTGCGGGCAAGCAGTGGTTGTTGCTGAGCGCCAGACGGAGCACTTAAGAGAGTCTCGCGCTTCAGTGTATTTTCTCGTCTAATGTTGGGCTATACGTGTGGCAACAAGCAAAAATAAATAAACAAAAGAAAAGAAAAAAAAGAAAAAAAAACCCGTACGGTTAGTGCAAATATGTTTTTTCTTTTTTCTATTTGAGGACTTAGGCGCAAGAAAGACAGGTAAGCTAAACCAATATACAAAATGAAAAGCATCAGACCAGAGATGAAGGAGACAGGCGCTCATCCTATCTTCTTCATATCCGTATGTTTTAATTAGTGCCCTTCTTCTAATAGCTTTGCCTTACCAACTAGCCCAACAAGGAGTACTCCTACAAAGAGATCCTTTCTCTAAAATGATAAACAAAAGAGAGAAAAAGAGTATGCATATAAAGGAAAGGAGGTTAACCAATGGTAATTCCGGTTGACTATCCTGCATGGAGGAAGAGGTAGAGAGATGAAAAGAGAAAGCGAATTCAAAGGGAGAGAGCGAAAGACATGCGAGCACAAACGAACCGTGTAAACTATAGAGTTGTAGTGAGCGGTGCTCTTAAAGTCTATCATGAAGGCCCGTAGGTCGCAGGAACCTGAGTAGCGCGAACAAAGCATCCTGCGCAGAGTTTCGTTAACAGAATGATACACAAGAATTTAAGGCAACACTAGGGGTTAAAACGAGTAATGTACAAGTAGAATCAAACCGGCAGATATAGCCAATAGTCATATCTATGAATGGGTATGTATAATTCATTCATTGGTGATTCGTTTTATTTATTGGTGTATTCAATTAAACCAAGAATATTTTTTGACGACGTGAATGCTGGATGGGGGCTCATATAGGGGAACCACGGGATTTCTTTTCTTGTGTAAAGATGGGAAAAACGCTTTATGAAAATGTTGTGACTGTTGCATGAACTCGAAATAAATAAATATGCAGGAAAACATTTCCATATGATTGGTTTACATGTAAGTCAGAGTTTTCCGATATGTAAATTAAATGTCTTCAACTTTCTGTAACGTTTGGCCCTTCTTCTAGATAAAGAAATAAAGAGCGTACGTGCGTTTCTTTTTCAAAAGCCCTGTGTTTGTTAGAACGCACATTTATATACCTTTTCGTCTATCCAATACACATTTCCGCACGGGCTAATAGAAATAAATGCACCAAACTTAACGATACTCAAGCGTTCGTTCCACAACATTGACATATGAAATGGGTGCCACTTCGTCTCTTTCTGTGTGGAAGATAATTATGTTTAACGCTGAAGAGCACTTAAGCAAACTTTAACTCTAGCGCCCTAAAACGTTTTTGTGCCCGCGTAAAAGATTATACCCGTAGTGTATCACTCGGAGTCCACGATGACTACTTCTCTGAAACAATCATGACGGACAGAGCTCCTCTTTACACGACGTTCACAAACGGATGAAGTGACGCGAAATGCATCAATGATATTTGCTGGCTGGTGAGGTATAGTGATGCTTTCTTTGTAGCAGTGTAACAGCACCCACCAAGCGTAAGAAAAGGGAGAACAGACAGCTCAAGAAAGGCAGGGCACTTAACGCTGACCGCGCTGGTCCGAGGTGTTGAAAACGACACCTTTTCCAAATTTCTGGTGTATACGTGGATGGCGCTGTCTACTCCATTCCTGTCGATGTTCGTGGCGCAATAGCTTCGCGGGAGAAAGAAGAAAGGATTACGTGTACCTAGAAATAGACGGAGGATGGCCTGTATAACTGTTAACAGATGGCTGCGATAGGGTGGCTCGCGATTACCTTTGTTTTCCTTCTGTAATTTTCTCTCATATTGACGCGTCATTGGCATAAGCTGGCGGGCTGCCCTCAATAAAAACTGTTGGTTGAAAGTCAGCTCTCTGTCCTCTCCTCGCATTCCTTACGTTCTTATGTGCTGCGACATTGCTACGAAAACGTGAAATGTTCGAGTATCCTGCAGATTTTTGTGGGAAACTCCCGTCTTGTTCTGTTATCATTATTTTATTTTTAACTCTGCGCTGATTTCGTGCACACTTTTCATATCACAAAAGAGAAGACATTGGCGCCACCTGCGGGCGCCTACTTAAACGCAGCTAATACACAGTTCACGCTGATTCAGAGCCATTCAAAATGAAGCGGCGCTGAAAGTCCCCACTCCGCACCCACATGTGCTCTCCTTGGCGCAACCGGCAGCTGTCTCTATCGCCGTTCGGAAGTCGTCACCGTTCTGCTCAACTAATTGGGGCTCTATGTTTACTGGGCGGCTAGGACGTCAAGATTTGATCGATGGTGTCTGCACCTCGCTCCCTCTCGATCGCTAGCTCGCAAAGATTTGCTCGTCGCGCACAACGTCGCCGTGTTTCTTCTACTCGCTGTTGTATTCTCTGATTCTATAGCGTTGCTAGTGCTCGTCAGCTCTAGCACCCATGTTCTTCTTCGTTGCGTTGCTCCTTCAGGCGAGACATCCTGCGCAACTCCGTGTCTTGAGCGTTTCTTTTTCCTGTGTGTAGTGATGTTTGCTGTCAACTGTGTACCAAGGAACTAACGCAGCCGTGTTACTGGGGGGACATCACACACAGCCCAGAGCACACTACCGTATACTAGTCACGCGTTTTTTTTTCTGTACTACTATAAGGTTAGGTTCGATGAGTTGGTCAATCATACATAGGCGAGTAAAACTTCGCGAGTCACAGGTTGTTACCTCGTTTGTGCCGATTGTTTCTCCGGTCTCTCGTGCTGCTTTTTTTTTTTTTTTTTGCTAGTCACGTTCTTTTGCTTTGTGGCTGTCGGGGTTCTGCAGCCGCTGATTACTGCCGTTGGCAGAACTCGACGGGCCGGTTCCTGCGAAATCACATTAGTGGGCGCAATACACCGGGCGCAGGTACAGGGTGAAGAAATAAAGCACTGAGTTCAACTAGAGATCTTTCTTTTGTACAGCCTGTTTCACGGTATAATGTGTATTTAAATAAAAGCGCGGAGACCATCCTCATATCCTCCTGAGACCCGAATACAACTATGTGATATAACCAGTCTCCAAGGTGGTTTTTATTGCCTACTGTTATGTTATGAACTTGGAAAACAATTTTTAAAATTTAAATACTATGGTTAGGTGCCAAAAACTGCGTCTCCATGTACGTGAACATCTCCTCTTGTTTGCTATAGTAAAAACTGCATTTCATTGCTTAAACGCAGAGATGAAGATGAAACGACGTGTAGTGCATGGCCATGTTGCTGGCGGGTCCGGTATTTTCACACGATTTCAGTGATTTCTAAACACACCTGAAGGTTGCTTCCTCTGTGTCTCAATTGAGTGTCAAATTCCTCGAAATTGGATGCCAAGAATATCAGTAAACCACTTCGTTACAGTTACACATGCACTGTACTTATACCCAGAATGAATATTTGGCGTAATCGCTTCGGAGTGAATTTATAAAAAAAGGTAGAAGGCAGTGTGCAATGTATTGTACAAGGCGTCTTAGGAGGATATAGAAATTGCAATAGTAGCTTAGCGCACTTTTCGTTCGTGCGTCATGTTTCTTTTCTCGGAAGGTTGCCGTGAAGAATAATATCAATTACAACACAAATACAAAAGAGGTGTCACAAGTATACAAACAAGCGTCTTTCGTGCATAAAATCTAGCAAGGACCGGCGAAATGGCCCATCTATCCAACGTTGTAAGTCAGGAGGACGGCTCGGGCGAAGACAGGCCGCTCTGCGGTGCCGATGATGCGCTCGCTGTTGCTCCGAGAACGACCACAGCAACTGTCTCACGTTCATTGTGTTAATGGAGATGGCACAAAACGGACAGGAGGACCCAGGGGTTTCAAGGAGGCCAGAGGCCGACGCTAAGTCTCCGAAGCACCACCCCCTGTCGCCGAGTGTTCCCACTAGGGAGATCGGAACCACACGGATGTAAAAGGCTGGTGACGACCGACCCTGTGAGTGCCAGGAGCACTGTGCAACGAAGGGGCACACATTTTTTTTATTCCTACCATGCCACGATTTATAACAAGAAAGATGCAATAGTTACCTAGCTTACATAGCTACTAATACAGACATATGTACTTTGGATGGTTAGGGCTGCCAAGACAAGTAGGACCCCGGCAAAAACGAAACCGCCTTAACGTTCATGACAATGCAACAACAGACAATAGGGAAGAATGTGCAACCGAGCTGTCACGCATTATAAACAGGAAACTTGGTTTATTTATTATTAGATTGTAGAAACGTAAAGTCGGAACATTTGGCCGTCTCGACCGGGTCAAGTCGGGACTAGGGACATTTACTCAAAAGTCAGGACTGTACCACTAAATTAAGGATGGTTGGCAATCCTAGCGCCAACTAGTTGTGATGCTGTACCATTCGATATGTCTTTACTTATAGGCGTGCATAGCTTGAGAAAGTCGAGCATATTGAACTGAAACGCCACGCCTGTAGATAGGATTGCAAACTCTCAAGGGGACGAAGTCAAGCCGGGGCGGGGGGAGTTAGTTACTGAGGAGAGGGGCGGCTGGTGACCAACAACTCTGTCAGTGCCAGTAGCCTGCATTCTGCACATGAAGCAAAGTTTTAACACATGTTTAGTATGCACATGTCGCAATTTGCACCAAAATGGTCCAGTATAGTTGCCTGACTAACACAACTGCAAATACGGATTGAGGTACCGTAAACGGTTAAAGCCTACAACAGAACTGTAACCATGGCCGGCATTCACAAAATGTTCTTACGATAAAATTGTTCGTAAGAGAAAATCCTAGCCAATCTTTATGCTGGATATATTATAAGAACAGGACGCTGGCCAATGGCAAAGACCACGTATACGAACGAAAGGCTTTGTGAATTCGGGCACACGACAAAAGCAAAACAGCCTTTATGTTTGTGAAAACGAAACACAACACAACAAGGAAGGATGTGGAAATGAGCTGTCAGGCATTATAAAAAGGAAATTTGCTCTATTTCTTGTTGACCAACAGCTAACAAAAAAGCGAAATTCGGCGCATTTGGCTGCCGCGACTAGGTCAAGTCAGCACACTGGACATTGAATCAAAAGTCGGGACTATCCCACTAAATTTGGGATAGTTGCCAGCACTACCTATAGACCATTTTCGCTGAGTAGTTTGCTCTAGAGGAACGAGATAGCACTACTGGCGTTGCCTCAAGAGAAAGCGTGCAAAAGCGCCCGAATGCGAAGCCTTTATCTCTTCCACCCCGCGATTGTCGATCAGTTGTTGGAAATGCAGCTGGGTGATCACTTACGCACTGTGCTCCATTCATGCTGCGAAATTTGGAATGGAAAAGGGAAGACCTATGCAGTAGTTGGCTGCAAGAATAATGACTGGCGTATGCAAGAATGGAATAAATCTGTGGGGCCAAGTTCACAGACCGCTGCTACATACAAGGACTGCCTGTGTTTTCTACAGCTTTCCTCGAGGATAACAAAAATTCACTCATCCGCCAGGGTTGTATCGCTAATCTCCAGAAAAAGGGATTCGACACCGAAACGTCGGTAAGAGTGAGTGGCACTCGTTACCCAGTGACAAAGGTGTAGCGCCTTTTCCTGGTATAATAAGTTATCTACACACATCCATCTCATTACACACTCAAACGTATGCCAACTCTATCGTCCATGCACCAATAATAACTGAATGGAATTAATGCGCTGAAGCTTGGGTGACGTCTACACCGACAGTTTGTGAATGTCCGAAGTTGAACGTTTTGTTATAGTCGAAAGAGTGCGAGAGTGTCACGCGATAATACGTGTTTGCTACAAGCTATTACAAAATGCAGCTGAGGCAACCAATGGACGCACCACCTCATGACTAAACATGGCGGCGCCAATCGGATCGCCACGACAAGAGTCTATAATGTTCTGAGAAACGGATTTCAGTCAAAGGATTCTCGGATTCAAGAGTCTATATATGATCCAATTCACCTTAATCCAAACGGGTATTTTATATGGGTAAGGTGTTTGTCTTTACCGCCATTTTACTGCTTCCTGTAAAGCTTGACTGTCGTTTGAGTAGCCTCTCCAAAGGATAAATAGAAAAATTAGTGAGCTGTTTGTATGGTGCCTGCGTCGCCGCTGAAGTGGTAGAGAATGTCATTGTTTTGTTTGTCTCTTTATGCTGCCCGCAAAGATAATTTGTGCCCTACATCAAATACCATCAAAGAAAAAAAAAACAGTGTCTGTGGTTTAATGGATATAGTATCGGGCAAGCTGCGCTAGGAGACTCGATTACAAAACCCTAATCGGACACGTAATGTTTTTGTTCTTATTGAGGCTCTGATTGAGGATACCCGGGCCCCATACGAAGAAAACCCGGGGAGTGAGCCGAATAATGTTTGGCATTAAAAACGTGAGCACGTAAGCGTGATGCCGCGGGTATATAACTATTAGAGTGTCACACATTCCTCGACGTGTTGTGAGACAATACAATAGGCAGGAGAAAAATATGCAGTTTTGGCAATGCAAGACCGCTCCGTTTTGCGATAGGATATGTTTAATTTGAAGCCTCTTTTTTATTCTAGTGATAATACCCTACTGTCTTTTCCACAATTGGTATATTATACGCATTATGAGTCGCACAAGCCGGCAGTTTATACTGCTGCTGGCGCACTATCTTGATTATTTGGTTCATAAAATAGGAATAAAAAAAGAACAAGAACACAAATAGCATTGCTTAAAATTCGACCTTTTGACGTCTTGCAGCAATATGAGATTGAGCTTCTGCGTTCTCGCTCAACACAAACAACTAGCCATAGCCTACAAGTGCTTGTTGAATCTCTTTTAGCAAAGCAGTGCATGCCACTGCCATAACCAAGGGAAGTGTGAAAGTCAAAGAAAGAAAATAAAGGGAAACGTTTGAAGTGGTCCTTCTTGTTTGTTAGAACAAGTTAAAGAGAATTCATAGCCAGGAATATTAAGCGACTTTTCGTTTCCATAATACAAACTACGCGTACGGTCTCTTCGGAGTGGTTATGACGGCAAACAGTTCATTGAAAATGACAAGAAACACACGCACGAAACGGGAAGTGGGGAAAGTCTTGCGCTGAGCGATAAACCTGTAACATTTGTTAGCTGGGGAAAAACGCAGAAAAAAAATGTGGGCAGCTTGCACTAGTGGTGCAAGGCTAGATTAAACAGTGGAGCTGGTGATAGACCTAGCTTCTTCCAGGTATTACTAGGCTTGGCTAAGTGCTACTAGGCACGGTATTCCGAAACGGCTCGCCGACGACCCGCAGATTCTCGCTTGGCAGCGCGACGCGCTCTTCGAAGCAGCTCTTCTTCAAGATGAGCGGCTTCGTTTCCCCGCATGCACGCGAACGCGGCGAAACGGACAGCGTCGGCAGCAGCTCTGGGCGTTGCCTCGTTGGTGCTGCTACAATTTCTCTCTCTCGCTCTCATTTTTCTTACTCTCTCCCGAGCATAGCGCGCGCAGCGCGCATGCTCTCCTCCCGGAACTCTCCTTAAAGTCCCATGTCAAGGCAACATGTGTACGGCACGGAGAGGCAGGCGAAGCACACGCCGCTCCGCGAGGTGGTTGCTAGGCAACGCAGGCGACGTCATTGCTCAGCGAGCTTTTGTTCGTGAAACACGGAATGGCGAACGGCTTAAACAGCTCCGCTGTTAAAAATGCGAGGACAAAGTAAAGGGAGACGTAAGAACTTGAAACATCATGTAATGCGCAGAGCCTATACCGGGTTCTTTATTAAATAGCAGTGTGGGTGCCAACTAGGCAAAAACATATTTGAGGAGAACATGAGAAAAGGTGGTGTGATGAAATTAGAAAATTCGAAAACTTGGGATAAAGACCTCTGGCGCGAGACAGGGATAACTGGACATTACTGGGACATGCCTTGGTGCTGCGGTGAAATATAAAAAAATAAGTAATGATAATAAGCTGATGACTACATAATGTTCCAGTGGACCCCAAGACACTGCGAAATTGCACGGTGTCACTGCTACTGACAAGCCTCACACAGCTTATAAAAATAACATATTGGGTGTGTTCCAATTCTGGCCAGCATCTGAGACTGTCTACGTCGACAGCTAAGGAGACAGCCGGGACAGCTTCGAGACCATGTAATGGAAAGCGTTTCGAACCGTCTGGATGACGTATAGAAGACGCGTCTGCGACGAGACGCCACCTCGCGGCGGCAAAAATAAGCTGAGAAACGCACGCATTATTTATGTATTTTACGTCCTTGCGTCTGCGAACCTATGAAAAATACGATGTGACTTACATTAAGGGCGTAGGAAAGCACGTCTGCGTTTTCTTGTGCGCAGACGACCTTCCTGTCGGCTTTCCAAGCATCCTGCTCAGCCGCCATCTTGTTTGGACGGGAAAGTAGCCTGCATCGTTTCTGACATCGATGCTGTCTTCGCGAAGCTGTCTACTTTGACGCCTTCGTGAGAATTGGAACGACACTTAAGATGGCCGCTGTCTGCTTAGCCGTCTACTTTGCCGTCTTAGGCGAGTATTGGAACACAGCCATTGTCGCTATACTTCCTCTAGCGGCGAGTGAGGCGCGTTCTTTTCTAAACGATATACGGTGTGTTCCAAGCAATGTTAGCCAATCTGTTCAAAAAAAAAACAATAAAGAAGGCGCGAAATACAATTATAAGACCTACAGTTTTCGATCATCAGACCTCTACCGACCGAACACCGAAGGTCCTAAAATCTTGTCTTGCACCGCGTTTCTTAAATATATTTTTTTAGTTGAACAGCTTGGCTAACGTTAGCTGGGACACCCTAAATGCGGCGGTGGGCCATGAAAACGTGGTTAGTAACTGGCGGGGAAAACTCCAAGTTATGTTAAATAGACCTCGGCATGCAATTTAGTACACCGAGTAAAACCAGCCTCTCTGTTGAAACAACAAGTTCCAGGACTTCGGCTTTGCGCAGCTAATGCTGAAGGCGTCTTGCAAAAACAGAAAAAAAAATTAAAGCGCTGCATGCTTTTGTGAATACGCTGATGAAGAAATACAGCATCATCTTTACATTGTAAAAAAAGATTATACTCTCACCGTAAGAGGCTTTCGGTAAAACAAAATTTTTTCGACAGACGACCACTACCGTTAGCAAAAATATAAATGAAATGAAGTGAATATAAAAAAAGGTTATCAAATCTGATTGGGGTATATTTAATGTCTTTTTTATTGTTCTTCTTCTTGTTCTTGCTCTTCCTGTTCTAGTTCTTCCGGAATCAACTTTCACTTGTTTCCGCGTGTTCTTTTGTCTGCGTGTTTCCGTGTTATCTTGTGTCCATGTTCGTATGTGTTGTGTGTGGATTGAGGCATTTAATTTGCATTTCGATTTGCACTTCATTTGCACCTCAACTTGTAATAGTCACCACAAAATGCACTTGCCCAAGATTATTTATTTTCTGTAAACGCCCAGGTATATTTTTCTTGCAGGTGAACTTTAAAAATAACGTTTTTATATTCTTATTCGTTGCTTCTATTACGATCACCGTTAAAAGCACAATTATCATGTTAGTAGAGAGTTTAGCCGGTACCACATACATGCATCAGTATCTCCTCGAACATAGTTTATAGAATAAATAAAGAAGGTAGAATAAAAAGATTATGATGACAGATATTTCAACAGCAGACTCGGTGAACGTGCTGCTTCGATAAACTCTGGTAACGGTGCTCATCATTCAAAACACTGCATGGCCAGCGGCTTTATTCAGAGGTTCGTAATACCAAAAGTCATAGGATGCGGCTGAGGCGCGCTCGACAGGGGCACATTTGAAGCCTGAGCAATACTAGGTGATAAAGCCAACTTCAGTATAAAAAGTCCCTTATGCTACAACTAAGACGACTTGAAGGTGAAAGCCCGAGCGCCGCTAACTCAATGACACGATGACCACTTTTTTTGCGGAGTCATCATCACTCTGAAACGACAATTTTTGCAAATCATAATGTTTTGTTTTTTTTTTTTGCAAGTCACACTTCCTATGATCCACCAAACTCGAACCGTGTCTCAGTTCTTTGTTTGCTGAGTTACTCTTACTTGGGCCCTCAAATCTCACATACAATTTTTTGCAAGTCACTTCCCCACTTCATAACCCCTTGAATCACTCTTAACTCACACTTGTGTTGCTCTTGATGCGCCATATCACTGCTTGGTTCACCTTCATTAATTCTTAATTCACTTTCATTTACTCTTCATATAATTTTGCTCTCTCTATATCATCATTACATTTCGTTTGACTCCTACCACCCAATAAAATCCCTTTAATTCACCATCAATTCGCTCTTAATTCACCTCATTCACCTCCCTGTATACCCATTATCGTTTCAGTTTACTTGCTTTATCATTCTTCCACCCTTAATCGCGGTTTTGTGCACATTATCACCTCTTATCCTGAGAAGACCATTTCGTGTCGACGACGCGGTTTCGAAGCGGTCCTTGAAACGGAGACCTCACCATGAGACATACAAGGCTTTCGCCTTCATAATCTTAATGCGTTACTTTCAGACTAATATTTGAAAGTACTCCAGCTGTTTCCTGACAAGGTATGAAGCACTATTCTTTCGTTTACTATACCAAACAGAGATTCCTCGTGTGTTTGTTTACAAGTTCGTGCAACTGTGTCAACGCTGTCACACTGGCTCTTTCTTATGCCTGTTTCTCACGCGGAGTTTCTATGCGCGCACCCTGTTCATTCATTGGCGGTGCGTTTGCTGCATTGCGGATGGCGTTGCCGGACTGCGGCTTTCACGGCGTCGACCTTCTTTCCAAACAAACTTTTTCAGCAATACCCTCGTTCTGTTAGCTCAGCTGAACCCAAGTGTGTCGGATATATATATATATCTCAGCGATATTTGGCAACCTTCCCTGTGTGTGCTTGGTATTGGACGCGTATTTGAACATTGGATGGCAACTGCGGATTTGCAGTTTATTATTGCAGGTGCGTATTTGCTTTGTTTCGGACGAGAAGCTATGACAACGGTAAGCGCTATGTTTATATCCTCCTAAGACCCTTGTACAATACATTGCAGATTTCCTTCAACTTTTTTCGGAATTCACTCGGAAATGACAAAGCAATAAATTCATTCTGGGTATGAGGTACGGTGCGTGTGTCACTGTAAAGAAGTGAGTTTCTCATATTCTTGTCACCGCTTTCAAAAAATTTGACACTATATTTATCTAGACCTCTGTGTCGTCCCAGACGGTGAAAAGCAACCTTGAGGCGAGTTTCGAAATCGCAAAGACTGCGTGAAAAATACCGGTCGCGGCTTTCACGTGGCACTATTGCATACGTAGTTCCATCTTCATCTTTGCGTTCAGCCAATGAAATACAGATTTTACTATAGCACACAGGAGGAGATAGTTAGTTTTTTGACATACGTCGGGACGTAGCTTTTGGCATCCAGTGTTTAAATTAAAAAAAAAAACGTTTTGACGTTCATAACATAACAGTAGATAATAAAAACCCATTATAATGTCCCATAGCTGCATTCGAGGCTCAGGAAGATATAGGTATACGCAGGGTGATAGTCTTTAAGTTTTATGGAATTTTTAAACATCACCTGTGGCAGATAGAAAAACTCTTGCACTTGAGTTGGATTATTCGAAGAGACGGGCATTATCACCACGAGAAATCGAAACACATATTCAACTAATTAACAAAAATTGACTAATGAACTTGTTAGTTAATTACTTTACGACATGTATTGCAATTTAAGAATTTTAGCCGGTGAGTTTGCAAGACGCATCCACTTAAAATGAATTTCCAGGATGACACCAGTCTCTAGATATTATTTCCCAAAGTGTGGAACGAAATACATGGGCGTTCCAGTTACTTTAGTGCTTCAATGCACAAGAGAGTGTTTTGTTAAAAAAGTAAGTGGAACAACAGTGCACGTTTACGGCAAGTTTGATGGTGCATGTCTCGAAACTGGCGTCATTCTGGAAATTTATTCCAAGTGGATACACCTCGCAAACTCACCGGCTACAATTCGTAAATTGCAATATGTGCAGTAATGTAATAAATTCAAAAGATAATTCGTGCATTTTTGTTAATTAGTTGAATATGTGTTTCGATTTCTCGAGCAAGTAATATCCTCCTCTTTGAATAATCCAGCTCAAGGACTAGAATTACGTTATCTGCAACAGGCTATCTTTAAAGAAGCGTGGGCAGCTTGCACTAGTGGTGCAAGGCTGGAGTAAACAGCGGAGCTGGTGATCGACCTAGCTTCTTCCAGGTTTTACTAGGCTTGGATAAGTTTTGCTATGAAATGATAAGTGATGCTAGGCACGATATTACGAATCGGCTCGCCACCGACACGCAGATTCTCACTTGACCGCGCGACGCGCATCAAGCTGAGCGGCTTCTTCTTCGGGTGTCCGGATCTTTTTTTCGTCGTCCCATGTCAAGGCTACATGTACTCGCCACAGCGTCAACGAGAGTTGTGCCGCTGTCGCGGCGGCTCCGAGCTCTGTCTCCCCGGTGGCGTCATGGCCAAGCTGCGCCTCCACGCTTGCCGGGGCGTGGCTGGTCGAAACCTGCCGAGCCGCCGCCAGAGGCACCTGCTGCAGTCAGGGACACCGCGCGCGTTCGGCGCGAACGCGGGGATTCGGGGAAACGCGGACGGCGTTGGTAGCAGCTCTGTGCGTTGCCTCGTTGGTGCTGCTACAATTTCTTTCTCTCTCTCTGTCACGCTCTCATTTTCTCTCTCTCCCGAGCATAGCGCGTGCCGCGTGCATGCTCGCCTTCCCTCTCCTTAGCGCCCCATGTCAAGGCAACATGTGCACGACACGGAGAGGAGGTGAAGCACACGCTGCTCCGCGAGGTGGTTGCTAGGTAACACGCGGTGACGTCATCGGTTAGCAAAGTTTCTTGTACACTCTCCACGGTCTGACCGTCGGCTTAAACAGCCCCGCTGTTAAAATGACCACCTGTTATATAGCGCTCCTTCAAACTCAGTCGGCGGCAACGTCTCGTTTAATTTTACATGAGCAGCAGACAAAGTTCGAAAATAAATGAACATGTCATTAAAGTTAAACACTCAAAACAACGTCAATACGTAGTTACCATGATCCAATAATGAAATAATAGAAATGCAATAAAATAGAATGGAGCGACGTCCCGCATGCCTGTACTTTGTTAGTTCTTTCTCTTTTTCCACTTGATGGAACCTGCTGGTCCTGGATACTTACTACATTTCGTTCGTGAGAGCGTTTGGAGGTGCTCTCACCTTCGACCCCGGAGCGTGACCGATATCTGGCGGAGTTCCGGTCCATGACTCCTGCAGCTTCCGTTTTTGGAGTGGCGTCTGCCGCTGTGGCATGCGCAGCGGTAGCAGGCGGCTTCCTCAGTGCCTGCGCGCCTTGTTAGTTTACAGCAGAAGAAGCGCTGACGCAGCTGACGTGCCTTCTCTTATAGCCGCCGATTGCTCTGGCGAGTGGCGGCACGTTTAGTCGTGCACGCTTCCTTTGGCTTCGATCTAGGGCGGGCTCCACATTGGGGCAACGCGAATGAGAATGCGGTACGAATCCGTGGAACGGGGGGTACCATAGGTTGATGAAGTAGTTACACTAAGTTGTACGCCATCACAATGTGTCATGTGTGAAGAACTGTTTAGGAGCCGATCAATTTTGTCCTATAACACCGTGGCAGGTGAAGGGGAAACGAATAACACGCTCAGGCGTAAAATTTGACCTCGTGGTTTGCCTGACTCCCTTGCCAATTCTTCATGGTTCTTTGAAACAAATGAAGATTCCGTTCGTGTTCAAATTTAGTTTTCAAGCATTTTTACGGCGACAAGCTGCGCATTGCTTTGTCCCGCCGAAGTTCGGCAATCGCAGTAGGATTAGTTGCTGTTCTTGTTAGTTTCATTATTGCGTTTAAAGTGCAACACTGGTGAATGCACAATTCAAAATGGCAGAATGATAGTATCCGAATAGAAAGAGAGAAAAACACGTATATATATATATATATATATATATATATATATATATATATGCGTGTTTTTCTCTCGTATATACGAGAAGGAAGGGAACCGAGGGGCCCGATTTAGTAATCATAAGAAGTCAACAAACACAGACATCAAGGACAACATAGGGGAAATTACTTGCACTAACTAAAATTTAATTTCCCTCGTTCCCCACCTGTGGCAAGTTGTTTTTTCATCAACTTTCATTTACATTCATTTATTATTTATTTAATGCGATTAGCAGGTACACGTCATTTCCCCTATGTTGCCCTAGGTGTCTGTGTTTGTTGGTTTCTTATATATATATATATATATATATATATATATATATATATATATATATATATATATATATATAAGCGAATTTTTCTCTCTTCCCCAATGCAAGCATTCTGCCATATATATATATATATATATATATATATATATATATATATATATATATATATACAGGGTGTTTCAGCGAACACTTGCAAAATTTTTTAACACTGGCCTGTGGCAGATAGCACAATTCTAGTCCATGCGCTGGTCTTCTCGACGAGGCGGACATTACGTGCACAAAAATTGAAATGCATAATTGCATACTTAACAAACATTCACCAATTAATCTTTTTTCACTATTTACCTTCTGGTACATATTGCTGTTTACAAATTCTAGCAGATGAGACTGCAAGGCAAATTCACTTGAAAATAATTTTGTGGATGACACCATTTACGAGATATGCGCCGTCAAACTTGCGGTGAAAATGCACTGTCGTGCCACTTGCTTTATTGACGAAACGTCGGTTTATGCATTGTAGCACAAAAGCAGCTAGAACGCCAAGGCATTTCTCCGCAAAGTTTGGAAATTAATATCTCTAAACTGGTGTCATCCTCAGAATTTGTTACAGGTGGATTCTTCTTGCGGACTCCCAGGCCAATATGTGCCATGAGGTAATTAGTAAAAAAAACAACAAACATAATTTGTGAATTTCAATTGTTTTGTGCAAGGAATGTCGATCTAGAGGTGGTATATATATATATATATATATATATATATATTACCGACCGAGACGTGCAAGATCATGGGGTATAGGCCCGGGCCAGACGGTGAAGCTTCTCGATCGCGTCCACTGTTTTTGCGCCTGACGTGCTGAGTGCAAGACACTGCGCCCTTACTCTTTTCAGATACCATCTTATGCAGTGTTTGGCCTAAACGAGAACGTTTCCTTTCTCATGCCCTTGGATAAATACGAACGAAAGGTAACGGGTTTGCTAGCGGCATCCCTCCAATAAGCAAACGCTTTTCCAAATAATGCCATTCTGTCGCTTCTAATTGTTTCAATTTCTTGCTGTCGTGGCCGTAACCAATTAGGTAAACAAAGGGCATCATCATCTATTCACTTATATTTAAAATCTGCTTAGTAGGTACCTATGAGTTCTCTGATCAAAACGCAAGAAATTCTAATGTGCAATACCACGAGCATGACTTTCGATGTAGCTCCTTCACAGAAAATCATGATGGTTAGGCAGAACCACAAAAGCCTGCGATTGGCACTGTGCTTATTAACAAGCTAGAGAGTGACCATCTTCCGAAGCGTGCGCAGGTCTGGGGAAGGCAGCGGAATATTTGTTCATATACTTTTGTGCACCATATTCACTCGTGTGAGGCCGCCATTGTATAAGCTAGGCCTGCACCCCCCTGTTAGGAATGCGAGAAAAAAAAAAAAAGACTTACCGCCCTTCCACTCTGTGAAGAAGGATAACCAGAGAAGATGTATTGGGTTGACTATGGCGATAATTTTATTTGTTTGTATAGTTATTGCTGCATTTATTGAATAAAGACACATACACGTAACTTCGTGGTTGTAATCGTCTTTTATTTTCTCTCATTCGTTACCACAGTCGCTGTGGTACAACGCGATCGGTTTTACTGCGATGCTAGACACGTTCTTGCCGAAGGTTAAATATATATACACGACCAGTGACGCGTGGTCGGCACGTTGACGTCTGTGTAGTACTCAACGCTTGCGCTTGGCGCGTTACGATGCGAGTTTAGCGGCAGCGGCTTTCCGTCGCTTCCACGCCCATTCGTGCTGATGCTCACGTCGGCGCTCTTTGAGGGCACGTTCTTGTTCTTCAGAGCGAACTACGCGCGTACGGCCCATAGCAAGTCCAAAGTGCAACTACTGCTAATAACGTCGCTAGGGCGATGACTACGTCAGAAGAAAAAAAAAAACTAGGCACAACGATTGGTGGGTAGAGTATGGCATTTTATTTTCTTTTTCAGCCCCTCCAATCGGGAGCGAACGAGCGCCGCCGGTGCACAGGTGGTAAGTGGTACGGAAATATTTATCGGCTGATGTGACTCAATAGACGGACGCAAAAAATTTTCGGAACCTAGCCATATACAGCTTAGCTATAAAAAAAGTTTCAAGACACCAAGCCGATTAACGAGTGCTAGTCAATTTTCGCAAGCCGCAACTAGATGGCGTGGTTGTGCTGCCGACGATACCATCATCATCACCACCGTATCCCGCACGTGGCTTCAAACCAAACAAACTAAAATACTGCATGTGCCGGAATTTTGGTCGCTCATTCCGACAAAGCAGTGCTGGTTAGGCCTAAATAGTGGGCGGGTGACCAGCCGTTACGCGAAGTTTACCCTTAAAGTGTTCGTACAATAGACCACATCGGTGATCGGCCGATAAACATGTGCACGTACGGTCTGGACTGGCGGCCACGTGCGTAAAGCGGAGTTTGGGCCCGTGGGTGATCAGCCTGCAACAATCAGGAACGCCTACCAAATTTTTGTGTGTGCTTATACTGGACGGAACGGCATAAGCTCGAGTGCGGACATCAAGCCACTAAGGCTCCAGACTGACTTTACGCTTCGCAGCCTCAATTGACAGCGCCGCGTTGTCAAAGCTGCATGCGAGCGCAGTATCTATACACGTACTTCACGACGAACCGAGACGCATGTCGGGCGGGTTGATGGGCAATACGCAAAACACACCCGCGCCCTCCGCTATATAAATTTAAAGTCAATTTTATTTTAATGAGGCACAACCACGTGAGTACAACCATGATAAAAAGTCTATAAATGAGTTTCCGCGGTGCTGGCGCTATAAGAAACAAAGAAATCTATTTTACCATCAGAGGGAGCTTTTTTTACACTGCCCGATTTTTCAGACATAGTCGCGGTATTGTCCCCAAAATCGATCGCCGACTGTAAATCTGTTCATTGTCGGCATCCAGTGGTTGCGTTATTTTGCATAGCTGTCGAGGCTTCAGTGAGTCGCCGTAAGCCTGCCTCGAGTGAGGCACGCACCCAGTAAAAAATATTTGAAAACATGTAGTGCTCTTGCGCAAGTGAATATGGTATGCTTATTCACCGCCAATCTCACCAGGAGCTACTCTATATATATATATAAAAAACGTCCTCGTTAAACCGCACAATGTGCAGGTCTCTGTCCGTTTTGATGTGTGGGGCACGCAAAATATGCGGCTTTAGTATATGAACTCTGATTGTTTGCTGTTTCATGCATCACTGCCCCATTTGCGTAAGTATCGCCAAAATGCAATCGAGCTTTATCGAAAAAGTACAACAATAAGCAAGGCGCCTTAATGCAGCAACATGGCCAACTTACTTATCGGCTGTCCTAGTTCTTCAGGAGTGAAGCAACTCCGCCTAAGATATGGCTCATAACCAGTACAAAGCTCGTATCTCAACGCTTCATTGACAAAAAAAATTATGCTTATTCTTCAGCAGAGCCAACGTATAACGAAAATTTTCACTCGCAGAAGAGTGAGTGTGCTGGCGGGGGGGAGGGTAACTGAAGGTGGGTCAGTTTTACCTGGTGAAGATGAAGGTGAGGGCAGGACGAGGCTAAGAAGTTGAGTGCGAGGGTGGAACACAAATAAATGAGGGCATTTGCCTATCTCTGGCCACAAGTACTCTTTTTTAATTCCATGCTAAATTTTTCAATTGTTAGAAGTGTGGTATCAGTAATTGTTGCTTTAACAAGAAAATATGAGCTAACCATGATGATAATAGAACACGCAGGAAACATCAATGTTTAACGAGAAACGAAAGAAGCTGCTAATAAAATCAAGAGCTACGAGAATATACGAATTGCAGTCGTTAGATGTACTGTTCCCTCCCAAGTCATGCAATTAAGCGAGAGAAACTAAGGAGTCTTCAATGTATGTGAACTGATTGGAGCGACAGCGAGTGCACGCGGTCTCGACTTGCCCTATACAAACCAAACTTTATGCAAAGCTACTGCGTATCTTCTGCAAATACCACAGCAGAATGTGGCGACAGTACGGCGATGACTGCATGAATATTGTATGACAACGACGACGATGACACGATGACGACGATTGTGACATGGCGACGCACGCCGTGGACTAACGCAGCGGGCTGTCGGATGGATGAACGTCTGAAGCAAACCCTGTTTCGAGCGCTTAAGAACTGTTACAGAAAAAGCTACGTTGCACCGAGAAACTCGGTGAGCCCAATCTCGCATGCACTCATTAAACGTTGGTCGTATCCAGCTCTGTCTTCTTCAACTGAACGCTTTCGCCACGTCGGGATTTTTAGAAGTCGTCATGAAACATTCAACTCATATCATACAGGCAGCGTTAAAGGCGCGATATTCATGAAGTCAGTCATAAACTTTCATTATTCAGGCGAATGCAGACACTCACATAGATAGTCGGAATAGTATTAAACCGAGCTGTTTGGTTCATAGCTAACGCGAGTTTCAACAGCTGAACTTTTAAGTTGAGCTGTTCAAACTTGTCACCACTAGGATCATTACTCAAATAAAGGGAAGTAAGAACAAAATTTCGCTACCTCAAATCGTAATCTCGCTACAACCGTTTAAACTGCTTGTGAGGGTGACAGGGGGAAAGCTTTTGCAAAGCAGCTTGTCCATTTTGTCGTTGAAGATATTCTGACATAATGATAAATCATCGAGCATGGGGACATACTCGATTACAATGACGACGTCAACCAGCATTGTGTATGTTGACATGTTCTATCTTGTTTCCCCGTGGGGACAATTATATATGCAAGAAACTGAGGCTTGCCTTGCTGCAGATGCACTGCACATTAGTATAGCTCTGCTCGACATTATTAAGAGTTGAATAAAAAGTTGTCCGTGGCAGAGCGGTGAGCCGCGGCAGGGTTTACCGACCGCTCTCGATCTGACATTGTAATTGTGCAGTCATTCACGCGCTTTTATTATAGTGAATGATGTAACACGCATGTAGCGTTATCTCTTTCAAGACGCTGTACTTTCACGCACCACACACTCTTTTTGTTTGACAATGTTCATATTGCGCATCACTTGAAATAGAAAATAAGAAACAAAAAAAAATAACAAGAGTCGTACACATGCCATTGTAGGCAGCTTCTGTTGGACCCCAGTAGTAAATAATGTCGCAATATATACAATTTGTTGTGGTGGTGCCTTTCGCCGTGCCATAACCGCTACCTGACGTAATAGTTCAGCGGAAATCCGCTAGGCGGATATCCGCTACCGCAGGCCCCTGTGAGCACCGTCAACATTCTGGTTGATCCCGTCTCATGCAACTAGCTTACTGCTGACAATGACGGGAAAACAAGCCACAACATTGTACTCCGAGTAACATCGAGGGAAGTAAAAATCTACAGGCACATGAGATGCACCTCGACAAAAGTGGCGAAACACTTGGCCATGCATCCTCGTCGCGGTCTTTTCTTTCCATTGCCACGAAGAAAAGTGCTCAGTAGAGAGCTCGCAAGTTCTCAGGTTCCCTTACTACAGCTCCGAGTGACCCTATTATTGTATCCTATGTCAAGTCACCTTCCGAAACGAAGATTGACTCGATAGCCATAGACCTCGAAGTAGTCTAACATATGTCGGGTGAGATGCACTTTTTATGTTGTTATCAGAGTAGCGAACTGAATGCGCTCGTATGATCGATGAGTGCTGTTGCAGGTTGCTCAAAGTTGCAAGGAAAGCACGTGAGATGAAAGTGCACGTAAGCGTATGAGTGGTGGATTCTGGCGGATGTCTAATTTTGCTGGCAGCCTGTCAAGCACGTCTGAGCGACAAATCAAGTGAATCCCTAACTCTGTCTTATACCTACTTTTCCGGAGGGAGATAGACAGTGGGCGAAAGGCCTACTTTATTGAGCCCGTATATTAGGCCCCCTGTCCGTATTAAGCGGTTGTAGTGGACATTGAGGATACCAAAGGCTCTTTAAGTAGTGGATAGGTTGAAGTCGCCGCTATGGCTAGGCGTCCACTGTGCTTGACGTCACTTGCGGCCTCATCGTAAGCTGGCTCTGGTTGAAACTCCTCCGTTTTTGGTTCACTTGCAAGACGTAGTAGCCTGCAGAGAATTGCAAGCTCCACATAGTGTGCCCGGACACCATGTAAACGCGTTGACCGAAAACGCTAAGAACAATAACTATTCCTTTGATATGCGAAACGAAAAGGGAGGTTATCGCACACACATTTCTAACTCGGAGCTCAGGTTGCCTCAGACACTAGGCATATCAGTTCGGAGGCACAAGAACATCATTCAATGGTGCTGTCTCTATACCGGACGGCACTTGGGCGCTGGCGTTGTTGGGTGTCCTCATCGAACGCAACAAAAATACGTTACAGAAAGAAAACTACGTGGTTTCAGCCCTTTATGTATAGAGAACGTTTGAGACATGCAGAGAAGCAAACCTCAAAACATCATTTTTCACTGTTAAAGCACTGTTAAAACACGCCGAAAGAGTTCTAACACCTTAGGTTAATGCGATGAAATTATTTGAAAACGTTGTACGAGTAGTTAACAGCTTGCGTAACTTTACCTTCCCTTCATTGAAATTTTATATATCATCATTATCACAGCATCGCGGGTGTTACCGTATTAGTCCATTTTTTTATATCTCCTTCAGTATGAAGGCCTCTCCCAAATATTTCCAACCACCACCCCTCTCCTGCATTCGCCGGCCGTTCCACCAAATGGCGGCGAATGTCCATGTTATTGTTATGTAAACAAGCAAACACGAACGCAGTACGCGCAGTGCATTTTACTAACAAGCATGAGCCTCGGTTGGTGGTGTTGTCATGACAACAGCGAAGGCACTTCTATCACTTCGGTCGATCCCCTATTCAAAACAGCGTTATATAATAACGCACCTCCTTGGTTATGATGGGGGTTGTGTACAAAGTAGCGCCTTTGCTAACCATTAGACAAAAAAAGAAACACAGTTTTTAATACACACAGATATACAAATAAATAAATAAATAAATAAATAAATAAATAAATAAATAAATAAATAAATAAATAAATAAATAAATAAATAAATAAATAAATAAATAAATTATTCAGATAAAAAAGGATGGTGTTGTCGCATATTTTTCCTGAGTATGGGCAAATTGAGGTTGCGTAAACCAAACATGCGCCCTTATTATGAAAGCATTCAGGTCGAGCATCCATTATTAATTATGGTTGGAGTGGGCGCTTCTTCAGAGATACCACGTGGGTGTGGCGTAAGGCGTGCATGAACGGTGCGTATTTCATGTGCACGTATGGAATGCCTTTCCCTTCAGTTGCCGCCATCTTGTCTCGCGTAGTGAGCTGTCTTAGTCAGATTACGCTACATCGATGCTCTTTACACTATTGCAAGCACGGAAATGACTGTTGATCGGTGAATACGCACACAGTCAGCTTCATTTTTGGCCCAGGATGCCTGAATGACATGGCTTTCACTAGGCCTTCTATGATGCTTTGCATTTCGAGACAATTAAAAAGCTCACTATGGCATCGCGTATTCTGCGGAGAATATGATTCAACAGGGGCGTCCGTTACTAACTCCCATTGGTCTCTTTCAAATCAGGTGTTCGCACACGACACGTTACAGCCTCGCACTTAGTCGTCGGTGGATGAATCATCGATGAGGGGGTCTAACGATTGCGTTGACTAAACTTTCTTCGATTTTGACTTAGAGTGTATACTCAGATAAGGCTGAGCCTGTCAATCTGTAGATCATCAGTGGAAAAATTTTGATCCTGCGGGAGCACGACTCGCCTGAAAGCGGTGCTCGATTCAGCGCAGATTAGAGTGCAAAGACAAAATGACAGGCATAAACACCATCCACTTCCCCTCATGAGAAGATATAATGACAGAGCAATAAGTAATGTGACGGGATCCCGAAAATCGGCACCAATTCGAATTCCCATAAGATTCAAAGAACTTGCCATGAAATGTTGCCGCTCTATTTTTTTTTTTTTTCATTTTTGGCACATCGGGAGTATTGGTCACTGCTTCGAATGATATAGAATTAGACATCAAGACTGTTGTGTTGTTGAGCCTCATAACTACGCCAAGCTGCCCAGAGTACCCGCTTGCATAACGTTTGCGGGACTTGAAAACACGCGATGCCCGCCCAGCACTTTGTTTACCTAGAGACTTATCGGCACGCGTTTTATGGCCCTCGTAGTGCAAAAAATAAAAAATAAAAATAAAAAAATTGCAATATAGGGAGCAGTTAAGCTCGAATTGGTTACAATGCCTTCGAACAAAAAGCCGTGGTTGCGCGCTTGGTATTGCACCACAAGCGGTCCTCGGCATAGAGTTTTCTATATAATTGCGTAAAGCGAAAAAAAGGCGCTGCTTCGGTGCTTTTGTATGGATGAGGAATGCCGAGAAGCGATGGCTTCGGATAAGCACGTCCCTGAGAGGTAGGGCACGTCGAAGTTGCGTCTGAGTAACGGCCCCCGTTCCGTATGTTACAAAGGTTCATTCCTTACTAATTCCTTACGCTGCTTTTTTTTTCAATATAGAAAAAACGCAATAAATCATAAGGACCCATGCTGGGTCGTATATTTATATCGAACGTGAGCATTGCCGGCGGGCCTCTAAAGCTGGAAAAGAAACTAACTGTGCGTCATATTCCACCGTCTGTTTGCGATTCGTTCACTTGTGATATGAAATGTGAGTAAACAATACCGAAATAAGTATTACAAACTAACACGGGCTGTTCGTGGTGATATTGCTATGAGCAATTTTAATTTGTGCGAAAACGACTTTCTTAAGCTAAGCCATGTTCAAGACTAGCCTTGTATACCAGTGAGTGAGTCAGTGAAATAACTTTATTGAGGTCCAGAGAAGACGCAGGGGACACCCCGCGCCACCCGGCTAGTCCCACGTAGGGACCGGCAAGCCGAGCTTGACGGCCCGATCGCGGGCACTCTGGACGGCCAGGGTTTGGTCGTTGAGTTCGGGGCTGCCCAAAAGCGCAGCCCACCTATCCTCGCTGAAGGCGGAGCCGATGGCTTCACACTCCCACAACACATGGTTAAATGTTGCCGTTAGTCCACAGGCAGGGCAGTCCGCACTGGGATACCTTTCAGGGTATATAGCGTGAAGAACCGCAAGGTTAGGATACGCACGAGCTTATAAAAGTCGAAGGGTCACCGCCCGCGCCCTGCATAAGGCAGGGTGCGGGAGGGGGAATACCCGTCTTGACAGATAATAATGCTTGGTGATCTCATTATACGTCATCAATGGTTCCCCGCTGGGTAGGGGGACTGCGGAGGCGGCGCGGTCAGTGAGTCCTCGCGCGGCCTCGTGCGCGCTCTCGTTAGGGTTAGAGGGAGAGCCCTCAATCGACCCCAAGTGAGCGGGAAACCAAATGAGAGAATGCGGAGAGATACTTTTCAAGCTTTGAATGCGAAGGGCCTGAGGGGAGACCATCCCGGTTTGGTAGGCCTTAATGGCCGCCTTAGAATCGCTATATATTACCTCTCTGCGACCATCGAGCACAGCCAGCGCGATTGCAACCTGTTCGGCTACAAATGGCTTCGAAGTGCGTACTTCGTATACCAGTACCCCGGCATTTTCATGGTGGCACAACGCCCGTTAGGAAACTCATACAGACGTAGGCGCCAGATTTTTCTTCAAACAATATTGCACGAAACTCTATGGTCCTCGGCATGAGACTTTTTCCTCCACCCAATTAAGCAGAGAACAGAATTGACCCGAAATCGAAGAAGAAATTGCCCGTTTTATTGATTAGTACTTGGGTGATGCTGGCACCTTTAGAAGGCACCGGCTTCTCCTTTTGACATAGAACGGATGGATACTTCAGTGAAATTTCTTGGTGATATCGTACGACGAGGAGTTGCTTTAGAAATATTCTTTCGGTGAAATGCATTCTTATACTGCCTTCTTTATTTGCGGTGAAATATGGGAAGTTAGCCACAGAAAGGGCCAGATATGGCAAAATCATAGCAAAAATGAATAAATAAAAAATAAAAGAAAGTTGGCGGAATTGCAAAAGATTGTCGAAAGTCTATAACGAAATAACAAATCAAGTTCATGGATCACGCAAACAGAAATTAAAAAAAAGGCTGTAAGAATGCAGTGGCAACACACGCAGTAACTACTCATGAATAAAAAAAAATTAATGCACGTAAGTTGCTGGTCAGAGAGAATTGACCAAGTAACTGTCCACGAGCAAACACCATGAACATTCCTTGCATGAAAATGTCGCGGAGGACCACCGGCAAGATGCCGCGCGGACATACCGCGAAATATCGCACATACAAAAACGCTGTTGTGAGCAACACACTTTTATAACACTCGCACTGAAGGCAAGAACTTTCTAGTGTTGCACGTAAGCAGCACAGAATCTCGCGCATGATCGTGAAAAATGGTTTTCTCAGGTGGCCTACTGCTGCAACTCGCCCTCTCGTATGAAAGCCACGGATAATATGCAAGGGAGGCCATTGATAATATCTTCATGTGGATGCAGGTTGCACAACGAAAACCTGAATATGTATTTCTTACCGCTTGCGCAATCTGCTTATCTTCAGCGCCGCATCCGAGCCCGTGGAGCGGGAACACGTGCCACCAGAGCTTGAGGGATTAATAACCGCTCTATACGCATCTGCTCTTACGATGGATGGATGGATGACGCAGTGCCGCAGGAGTGAAGTGTTCATAATTTTGCGTTGCATAGCGTGGAATTGTGCACCGAGCAACCGTGCAAAGAAGCTTTTTGTTCTAAACTTGAATGACAATATTCAGATTGCGTTCAACCTGCCGACAAAGCTTGCGCCAGATTCCACATAGCAACATCTCTGATTACTGCACACGCACGATGCCTCATGCTTTTCTGCCATGTGCGCGCGTAATGATCAAACGTTTGCATTTTTTTAAAGTGTGAGAGTGTAACAAAAAATGCATTCTGTTCAGCTTGATGTTGCCACAAAATGTTTCCAGTCTCTCGAGCAGCGAATTGACACCAGACACAGAGTTTCTTTCGCTAGAAAAAGTTACTCAACATTACAGAAATAAGCTGAGGGGAAGAAGATACCGCATGCATCCGGCAGCGAAATGTGGCCTTCATCTCGCACATGGCAACTGCTGCTTGGAATGCTATAGTCTCTGTCATTTATTGAGCACTTCATCTAGCACGTAACAAAATATCTGGAGCACTTTATTCTGCATCGCTCATTCTTTGACAAGGCGAAGAATTTGCTTCAAGGAAAAGCGCAATTTTGGTACGAAATTCCAAGTTAATCTGGCCCGTTGGAGCTGGAAACAGTGCCGTACCGTCCCTTTTCTTGCGCGTTCTGAAGCATAGAGGAGTCAGTATTCGAAAGAAAGTAATGCCTATCTACCAACCTCGCTCGGTGTGCTCTTAGTCTTTTACAAATATTTTCACTCTCATAGGCCTTACCTTACTTTGCCTTGTTGTTCTTGTTGGCAAAGAATCTGCTAAAAGAGCACAAATGTTCGAGTAAGCCGATTGGAACGATGACGTTCACGGCGGTGTTTTCCTGTCGCAATTAACAGCTTTAACGAGAACACAGATTCGCGTAAGTATAATTGTCAATTGCATAGTTAAAACGTCTTCTCGCCTTCTTTACAACGACGGGTTTGTCCGGTTTCTGGCCATGGCTCCGATGCCGTGGCTTATTTGCCTCTTAGGAAGGTGGTTTTTTTCGCAGTCAAGTGTGCACGCCAGCTGGAAATGTTTTAATCGTGGTATTCAATTTCTTTCCATTGAAATACATTTAATCCCCGCCAGGCTTGCTTTCTGACAAGCAATGCTCTTAAGCGAGGAACTTTCGCACTAAAGATGCGAAACCATGGTAAAATATTTGCATCGACCATTTCTTTTCCCAATTTTGTTTCCTTCAGTCCTCTACCTCGTCAAGGAAAATGACGACGGGCCACTTCCATTTTAACAATGGAAGAGGTTGCATTAACAAGAGCTCCTTAAAGAAAGCGCAGCACACGTGATCACCAGAGCACGTCACTTATTGCACCGGAACCATTCTCCAATTCATTGTTCTTCCAATGACCAGAGGGTAAAGAATACATCCTATGTAGAGTTGACAGAGAGATCCTTAGGACGGTTATGAAGCGAGAGTAGCTGTGCCTAATAATCACGCCTACTTATTGAGAATTCAGCCTTCCTTACTTTCTCTCCTGCAGTGATTCCGGTTCAGTCAAGCAGTGAACACTCGTCGCCGGTGGTGTGTTACTTGCACAGTGCAATTTTTCGAACAGACGTGATGCAAAGCGAGACTCAGAAGAAACACGACCACTGCGCGTTGTCTGTTTCCTTTACTTATTTGTATCACTCGCTGCACGCAACAATAAATTTGTATAACCTCACCCAACTGTCAGGTATAGCTCAGCCGAACGTTGAGAAAGGGGTTGTAGAGACTGAAACGTTGACGATGCAGAGCTCGTCAATAGCTGTCAAAGTTATACGTGCCATACTTTATCACTTCAGTGGCCTCTCAAACTTCAATTGCGTTCTGCTGTTACGCTGCACTCTGCTGAACCAATTTGGGACACCCCCGCAGGACAGAGAAAGTCTTCAAGAAGCTTAAATATACCTACTTGTTGGCAACATAAATATTTACTCGCCATACCGGCCCTGCGAAGCTGTTGAAAACTCCTGCTACAGCTGCTGAGGGGGTATGCAATGCTTTATTGCTTTAGAGTAATGGTAGTAATGGTAATTTAGAGTAATGGTCGTAATGGAAGTAATGGTGATTTTGACAGCATGCCACCGCTGGTCGTATTGAAACAGCCAATTCTCTATCCCTTTCCCACTTCTCGTAATCACGCTGCTCCTCGGGAATATTAACTGTGCGTTGCCTACGCATAGCGGAGCTGCAACATTGACGAAATTATTTGCTAGGTTGGTTCTGTTATATACGAAAGGCTAGTGACATCACTCCTCAGGTCGCAAGCTGCCGTCACCGCGGCAGCTTGCGCAACAGTAATCTTTACCGGGAAATGTGTTCGGGGAGTGCTATGTGCTTCGCATTGTTATCAGGAGCGCCTTATCATCAATTATGTGGTTCGGATGCTTGTTTCGTGCTTGTTCTTTATCGAAACGAATGATGTTCTGTATGTCGTATGCGCGGTTCCAAAGGATGTATGCACTTCTCGCTACACTTTGCGGAGTGCTTGAAGACTGCTTCACCTCCACCACGGGTCGGCCCGATATTGCACTACCTCCGGGATCGGCCCACATTTGTTGACCGTTGATGACAACGCGAAAAATGCCGAACTAGAGGTTAACAGCTTCGCTGTCATATAGTTGCCGAAACTACCAGAAGTCACGTTAATTGCACCGGTGCTTCATATAGCGGCAACACAGGAATTCCTGAACTGATGGTCATGCAACAATGACTGGAATTTTAAAAAAACTTTTCCTGGGGTTACTAAACTATATAACACCTTTTCTCACTGCGTAGGGAACTCCAGCTGGTCCAAATTATTCCAGAGACCCCCACTACGGCGTGACTCATAATCAGATCATGGCTTTGGCACTTAAGACCACATAACTTTTAAGACAAGGCTCATAGAACACGAACCGCGTCAAGATAAAAGCCAGTGCTTTCATCCATATTCATATGAGTCTAATGCGACTCAGAGGTAATCGACTGCAAGCCCTCCAGCTCTCTGGCTAAAATGCGAATATTACATCTGGCCTTTCAAACGCGCTTTTGGGAAGTGTAAATTGCGCGGCCAACTTTATTCAGACCTGAAGAAAGCTTGACTCTAGGGCGCAAAGTAAATTTCTCATAAAAGCTATTGCGATTGCTTTTTGTCGTTGACGACCATAACAAAAAAATCGTTTTGTTTTTGTTTTTTCTGGGCAATAGCAACGTCATCAACAGCTCTGAAAAGCTGCCAGTATACGAGTAGTTAGTAGTCCCTTCGGCGCTCGTACTGGTACCGAACACGGTGGGTGCTCGCGTGTATAATTATGAGAGAGAGAATGAACATTAATGAAAATGATGGCTCAGTGAAACACGTGCTATGTCCCGTGACAGTGTGCCCTTTCGATTTCCAATGTTTTTTCTGCAAAACATGATTGTATTGCGGCAAAACTGACTTTAAAAAAACCGGTGATACTGCAACGCATATTAGATCTTCGCTTCACGCGCACTCCTCAATGCATGTCTCCTATCTGAAGCGAACTAATTTAGGCCTAAGCAACTTACGCACAAATTGCTTAGATTTAAATAAGACTTCGAATAGTTACCTAGTGCATAAGGGCAATTGCAATGCGACTGTGCTGCATGACACGTTTTTTTTTTTTTCGTTTTTTTTTGCGGTGGGGTTGAGGTAGTTTTTCGGGAGATCTATGTGGCCGTGTCCGTAGAATCAGGAGTACTGGCCCAAATTCAGAAGTGTCCCAGAAAAATCGGGAAAGTTGGCAGATATGCCTCGGTGAACGTGCTGTGGACTCCTGTAGAGCGTGCTCCTTCACAATAAGTATCTTTATGCGGAGAAGCCGTCTTTTGCAGTTCAGTATAAAGAACCTTGTTGATACGCTACTGCTTGTTACATTTCCGGCTCTTACGCTCTGAAACGCCACTACCATTTGGTACCCATAGACTCATGCGTATTAGATTCACGTTTGCTGCGTTTCTGATCTCGGTCGTTACGTCCGAACACTGCGAGGACGTACCACTGATGCGGCATCGTACGTCGTCGGCGCCTATGTTGACTGCCGAATGTCGCCACTGAAAAAAAAAAAAAAAATGCCACGAATTTGCAAGACATGGACAACACTTAAAAGTCTCCCAAGGCTTGCAGGAGGTTGAGGATGCTATGACCCGAACAGAAGTCCGTGTCACCTATTGTGAATGCACATCCTCCGGCAATGGCGACGGGACATGGAAACAGCTGATCGTGTCGGACATCGTTGCCGATCTCAACAGGACTCACGATGTCGAAAACTAGGAGAATTAGAAGATGGACGAAGACGCAAATAGTCGCCCTACACTTCCGTTCACGGTCAGTGTCGTAACCTGCGATTCCTTGGGCAGTTACTTCGATGTATACGACTACGCAGACATTGAAAAGGGCTGCGAGTGCTCGAAAAAAGGAACTGTTATAAATGGACATGCACCCGAAGCAGCACATAAAAAAATACAAGCTTTGTTTAAGACGATGAGCAAACAAGAACAAGGTGAGCGCAGGAACAAACGCTTTCGACAAGTGGACTTGTCTTTTTCAAGGCGACATATGCTCTCCTCGGCACAGTATGTATAGGTATGGTTCTTCTACAGAGGAGAGAGGGTAAGGCGGGTGGGCGAGGTAATGACCGAGGATGTGCCTAGCGGCGAAGGTGTAGAATTGAAAAGAAAGGTGTGCTACTCAACCTTGGTGGAGGAAAAATAGAAGCACGAAGTTTACAAATTCGTAGCTCTGCACCAATAACAGATATCTCAGTTCTGTAAACTGGATCCATTAGATCATCCAAAGCGTAGCAATTCGATTTGTCAATTTATATCTTACGTCAATTTGTTACACTGTTTACAAGGGTTTTGCACAATCTCTGCTCCCATGTTACTCGTTTCTTTTTTTTTGAGAGCCTTGTGTAATACTTAATTTTTTTCCGCTTTAGACATACTATAGGTGCGATTTACCGAACTGTGATAACACTACTGCTGAGTTACAGATTTGTAAACATGATGGTTTTGTTTTCTGAGAATTTGCAATGTTTGCCAATTTTTATTAAGACATTGACAACAGAAATCAAACATTAGCAATCAACACTTACTATATGCTGATTTCTTCTTTTAAATGCAATAAACCGCATCAAATTTGGTGCATGGTTGCCGAGAACAACTATTTCTATTTTCCCATGTATTTAGATAGTAGCCCCGTAGCTAAAGCTTCTCTTAAGCCCGCTGTATTTTACGAGGAACTGACGTGCGTGCCTTCCCTGTTCTTGTCCTTTCTGCACTTAGTGCTTCTTCCACGATAAGATTACTGTACTATGCCAATGTGGATTTCGTTGTCAGACTTGTTATACACTTGGCGTTCTTGTCTTTTGTCCATGAATTTCATTACAACACGGCAAGTCTCAGCCAGCAAGAATTAGGACGTTAATAGAGAACAAAGGCGATGTTGCTTGGTTAGCAGCACCACTAACCAAGAACCACCACTAACATAAGAACATAGAATAAATTCGTGAGTGGGAATACCCGCTTCCCCTGATTGTTCACGGTGAATCGAGAGATTGCAAACGAAGTGCTTTCTTCCGTTCTCTAATAAAGTGGTGCGGCAGCAACTCTAGTTTCCACGAGTGTCATTTCACAAAATGAATATAATGTCATTAACAATAATTGAAACTTTTCTGAAAGGCATGGCAATACTTATCCTGCCATTTTATCATATTTTTCTCAGGGTAAAGGAAAATCAGGCACAATGCTAGAGCGGCTGATGGGAAACGCATTTTTCTTGTTTTCAGTTTCGCAACGACATATGCCAATTACTTTGCTTCAGTTCTGAATACGTTATACACGAACACTTCCTTTTGTTCTGAGCATAACGCGCAAGTTTGCAGCACAGTGTGGTTTTGCGATGCTAGTGGACAGTGCGTGAACACTGCAGCCTAACATGCACTCCCGTTGAAGTTGTCTGTCTTAGATACTGCTTTCACAGTTTTATTAGTTGAGCATCTGGAACTTGACATGCATAACGTTTCAGTGCCATCATCCTTTGACCATTGTCGGGTTCTTTCTTGATCATATAGATTGCCCTCGCGGCAAGCCAGATCTCATTCTTTTAAAGCGCTCTTGCATGCGAACGATTTCATGAATACGGGATTTGTGCTTAAAATTGGGAGGACTGTTGTTCAATTGAGGCCCTGCGCAAGATATAACCTATTTCTTAAAGCGCAGCACAGATGTTGCTGATCGAGGCTTTGACACAGACGTGTGATCAAACGAGGAACTAAATGTGTAACAGTTATCGCTTCCAACACAAAAAAGAGCCGCATATTGTGTAAGGCACGCAGGAAAACAAAATATTCGAACTGAAGCAATCTAAATTCCAAAAAAACGTGAGCCTCACGACACCTGCAACACTGAAACAGTGTTGTGGAATATTGTATGGCGCTAGCTTTCAATTCAACTCGTCAACGTCGTATTACTTTTAAAGCGAAAGCTTCACTAACCTAGCCGAGATGAGGTGCGCCGTCGCCATCAATTTGACCTTCATTTGACCTTAGAAACGCATCACGTGACTCGCTGCGCCGAGCTCCGCCGCCGCCGCCGGCTTGGCGCATGCGCTCTCCACTTCTGGGTCGTCGCCTGACCACGTGACTCTCCGCGCCCCTGGCTAAGAGGAGCGCCGCGCTCATGCGAGCTTGGCCATTGATGAGAGCGAAGCCGTGCCGGGCCGTCTTCTCTGAGCGTTGCGAGGGAGCGGGAGACTTTGAGCCGTCGTCGGCAAGCGGCGTCTCACCAGCCCGCGGATATCGCCTGCCGAGCTGTTTCACTGGAGAGGGTCCGCAATGCCAAGCGCGCGAAGCTAGCGTCGGAGACTGAGGAAGAGCGAGCCGTTCGGCCCTTCAAAACGCCAGAAGCGGGACCACAACCGTAGACAAAGGCAGGCTTTGGACGAAAAAAAAAAAAAAAAAACAAGCTTTCGCTTTGCATATACAGGGTTAGCTGAGCTAAGCCGAAGATATTTTTTGCTCTTTTGAAAGTTGGAAACACCGCTGGAAGCTACCTCATGTGAACCAAAAACAAACAAACAAATAAACAAACAAACAAATTAAAGAACGGTCACGATGAGAAAATATGCGAAAGTATTGTTTCAAGGCAGCAACCAAGAGCAACTAAGTTTATCGAGGTCTCCAACATTACAACTTGCGCATATTTTTTGTTTCTTTTCTTTTCATTTCTTAGAGCGTACGCTGTTGTGGGCTAAGCCCGTAACATGGGCTTAGCCCATAGCACCATAACACTATAACACCATGGGCTGCTGGTGATGGTGTCCGCCACCGCCGCCGCCATCGGTGTCCGCCGCCGCTATCACGAGAAATTTAAAAAAATACCCAGGTCCCGCCGGAATGCAACACGGGCCCTCGAGTCAGCTACTCCACCACTAAGCCAGGCCGGCGCTCGCTAGCTTGTAGCAGGAAAATACCCTATACACGCGCCCTAACACGTGAGGAGAGACCTGTGATGAGAGATACGCGCCACGTAGCGTCGATACGTGCACACTTTGTGTTGCAGTTGCATAACACCAGGTGGCACGCCATGTAGCAGTTGCACAGGTAGCGGTACAAGGTAGATAAGTGTTGAGGAAGAAAAAGAAGATTAAAGAGATGTATAAAAAATCCTAGAAGGAGAAACACGTATGACATACCTGATTATATCAAGCAGACTAGGTAACTGGTTGTCACCGCCCTGTTTCAAAGGGGATGCCAAGAAATCATCATTATCATTATCATCATCATCATCATTGCATTGCATCGTACCGCTTGTCACGCGATGTGAGATGGGAGCCGCGTAGCGTCGATACGTGCACACTTCGCGTTGCAGTTGCATATAATTACACCAAGTGGCACGCCATGTAGCAGTTTATAGGTCGTGGTACAAGGTAGATAAAGAAGGTTTCAGGAAGAAAAAGAATATCAAGGAGGTGCATACAAAAATGCTAGAACGAAACGCATGTACAGTATACCTTCATTAATCAAGCTGGCTATGTAATTATTTGTCACTGCCCCATTTCAAAGGGTGTGCCAATAAATCATCATCATCATCATCATCATCATCATTAACATCGTATCGTGCCACTTGTCACGCGATGTGAAATGCGTGCCGCGTAGCGCCAATGCGTGAGCACTTTGCATTGCAGTTGCATAATATTACGCCAGGTGGACCGCCGTGCAGAAGTTGCATAGGTAGCGCGCAACAAGGGAGATAGAGAAGTCTTGAGGAAGCAAAAGAAGATTAAGGAAATGTGTAAGACATTCTAGAATGAAGAACATGTATGGCATACCCTAATAAATCGCGCAGGCCAGGTAACTGTTTGTCACCGCCCCGTTTCAAAGGGGATGCCAATAAATCATCCTCATCATCATTAGCATCGTATCGTGCCACTTGTCCCAACTTGATATGCTCGCCGCCTAGCGTCCATGCGTGCAAATTTTGCACTGCAGTCGCGTGGTATTCCACCAAGTGCCCCGACATGTAGCGGTTGCATGGAGCAGTTGCATGTTGCATGTCGCTGGACCTGGTCAACTCAAGCAGGCTAGGGACTATTTGTCACCGCCTCGTTTCAAAGGGGGTGCAGATAAATGATCACCGTCACCACCATCAACAGCATCGTATCGTGCCACGGGTCAAGGGATGTGGCATGCGCGCCGCATAGTCTCGATACCTGTGTTTGCTATTCGGTGCACGTTATGTCACCTCCTCGCAAAGTAAGAACCCCCTAGTGCGTGCTGCCAATAATGGAGCTCCTATGGAGGCGCTCCTCCATCTTACTCTGTGACAGTGCTGCGTGTACCGCGCAGGCCTGTGACTATTTTTTCTTTTAGGAGACATGTGCAAGTTTTCTACCACGCCGCATACATTCTCAAAACCTTGTCTAATGCTTTACTGTTCAGTGGCACTTTTTGTTTGGAGCTGTCGTCTCAATATTTTTTTTAGCAAACGTGGCAATAACGAAGCTGAAATAGCAGTAATTCTTTAGCAGCATAATTAGGCATATGCAGATAATCATGCATTTGCGTAGCATAATATAGTGAATGTACCTGAATATGAGCATTAGAGCGAGCTTATTTAGTTAGCCGTGCAAAAATGGTGCAGATGTCCTAACAAAGCACGGTCTTGAAAACAAACGTTTTCTTTACTATATATGAAATGACCAGTGAAGAAGTAACACAAATTTTGTAAATTGCTTGTCGTTGCAATTAGTCTATTACACCACAATACGAAGCGACCTCGGAGGACAGGGCGGTGGCATATTGGGCACAGGAGTAATTAAAATTCAACCCACGTAAGTGAATCAGTAAATTGTGGAAAAGTAATTAAGGGAAACTGAGACTTCCACCCAAATGTAGCAATTGCTACAATGGAAACCCAACCGGGTTCCTCGAAAGAAAGCCTCGCAGTTGAAGAAAAATTCGTCCTGGTCCGGGACTCGAACCCGGGACCACCGCCTTTCCGGGGCAGCCGCTCTACCATCTGAGCTAACCAGGCGGCTAGCAGATGGCAGGGCGAAGTCGAATTTGTCGACAGCTCGAAGTAAAGGCAAGTGTTTGATGTAATAGCTCAGCGGAAATCCGCTGGGTGGAGATAAGTAATTAAGGGAAACTGAGACTTCCACCCAAATGTAGCAATTGCTACAATGGAAACCCAACCGGGTTCCTCGAAAGAAAGCCTCGCAGTTGAAGAAAAATTCGTCGAGGAACCCGGTTGGGTTTCCATTGTAGCAATTGCTACATTTGGGTGGAAGTCTCAGTTTCCCTTAATTACTTATCTCCACCCAGCGGATTTCCGCTGAGCTATTATATAAATTGTGGAAACGTGTACTTAAATTTTGCCGTCACCGCAATTTAGTGGAAAACGTTTTATGCATATTTACACGAGTCTCGGTAATTAAAAACCTTTTCTCCTTCCGATGATGAAAACGGCCAGTCTTGTGTGAGCCCGATTAGTGCGATAATTATATTATAAAATAAATGCAGTTAAATTATCGTGATCCAACGCTGTAACGTAATGCGGGACGGTCATTGCATATGACTTTTACTGTTGAATATGTAATATCTATCTGCCACTTTTGTACACCTACATATGTTTCCCTTAATGAAATAATAAAGCTGGCTAAATGCTTGGTCACGCGTAAATAAACACCGGAAAATCTATTCAGTACCGTGACTTTTAGCTATCATAGCCAAATAAAGCGTATGTGCTGTATCGCTGTTAACAATTTTTCCTTCTGTTTTTTTTTCCCTCTCAGCGGCCGAAGGCTCAAGTGACAGAATCTCAGATGTCTATGTATCGCTGCAAACATTGCGTTTCGTATTTCTATCTTCTTGGTCTGTAGGAAGGAATTACAGCAATGACGCAACGCTTAGCTATCTCTGCGAGATTACCTAGAGCCGATTTTTATGCAATACAAAAATTTCATAGGACATACCGCCCACTCGATCACACGTAGAATTTTGAGCTGCCTGTAAGTTCTAACCGCCATTTATTTCTCGTTAATTTTTGCTGCCCCTCACGAGAGTAAACGAACGATACTCGCCTGCTAAAAAAAGAAGCAGCTGTCGTCCGCGAGTTATGGTGCCACAGTCGAAGCCCTTGAGGAACTGAGAGGTTCGAAGCCATGTCCGTTAGAATTAATTAATATTGCGCCATTTCATAATGCGCTTCCTTTGGGGCCATTAATAATATGGAACAGCCTGTGACGCCACTGGGAAATTATTGGAAGGAACGCGTTGGTTATCAATTGGATCACGTTAAGGTAAATATTCTAAGAGACGCACGCATACATTACGCTTCATGTAAGGAAAATAATGTCACACGTACATATTGTCGTGCTTTGTGTCAGTGGCAGTTTTCGCAGGCGTATTCTTGCTATAAACCTATAGCCAGGCGCAGTACGTGCGTCTTGTGTACCACAATTATTAAATTTTGTCACCCATTCCATAGCGAATAGCGTTTTGTAATCAGACTGCGCACGCAACTCGAATATTGTTATGCTATATAAGCATAAATTAAAACACGAACAAATGCTAAGCTACTTCAGTTTGTCATTTCGTTTGCAGATTCACCTGTATTTGTAACACTTGCTTAATGAGGACTTAAAACAATATTCTGAGGTTTCTCGTAGGCAAAATACCTTATGTTTATGAGCCATGCCCTAAGGGTAGACTTCAGGTTAATATTAACTGCCCGGGGTTCTTGGACACGCACTCAATGCAACCGACAGAATAATTTTGGCATTTCGCTCCCGTTGGAATGCGGTTGCCGTGGCTGAGATCAAATCCACGACCTGCAAAGCACCAGCGGTCACTCTCAAAGGTATGGTATAAAAAAATCGGGGTGTTGCGTGCCAAAGCCCACATATGATTATGAGGCACACCGTAGTGGGGGACTCCAGATTGATATTGAACACCGGGGTTTCTTTAACGTGCACCCAATGCACGGAACACGGGCGTGTTTTTTTTTTTTTGTTTTTGTTTTCATTTCGCCCTCATCAAAATGCAGACGCCGAGGCCGGGAGTCGATCCCGCGCACTCGGGATTAGCACCGCAACGCCAAAGCCCCTACACCCCCACGGCGGGTCGAATGTACGGTGATACATCAACAAATAGAAGATAGATTTTAGGCACCAGTAATTCTTCGACGACTGCCGCTATCGCTGTGCTTTGAGTATATGTTGCATGTCTTTCTGGGCGCTAGCTTGCCCAATAAAGAATTCAGTTCCTAGCTAATATTTTTGGCAGTGTTTCGTACTTAAGCGTCACTTATAACGTAACAATATACCTGCGCTAAATCGTTCACGTGCAAATTACGCGCCCCACTTTGACCCCTCCACCTACTTACTCCCTATCCGCCTTATTCAGCACACTTGTAATCGAATTTAGCCACTTATTGGGCCACGTCATCTCCATAAAACTAATAACTGAATAGAAAATTCGGCGGTGGTGATGGTGATGCGCATGGTCGCTAATAATTTAACGCGAAACAGTGCATGCAACCGACCACTATCCGACACCGTCCGACTTCTTACTGTATTTCAAAAGAAGTGGTGGTAAAGTTGTCAATTCGAGAAGCTACTGTCTTGTAGGACATAACAGGTCGGGTATTTCTTGAGCAGGTGTGGCGTTTTGAGAGTCAGCTGCAACATTCTCGGCATAGCAAGAATCAAATGCAGTGAACAGCACTGAGAGCATGAGCGTGATAACGCTCGTGACAGAAAGAAGGCGAAGCCATCGCAAGAAGAAAACATATAGAAAAAATGTATATGGTAATGCACATAATATTTACCACTCGGTGATGCAAATTTTAGCAGCTTTTTAACCGGGAAGCGTTACCAAAACTCTCCGAAGCCGGCACAGCTCCTCCTCAGCTTCCTAACTAAAATGCAAAGCAAGCTCACAAAGCCTCCACATGAAGCCAAGCCGCGCATACAATGGGCCGCTAATGCAGCATTTTCTTCAGAGTATTGTTTAGCATCGTCTAAGGCGAGCGTTCACCGGTGACAGTGAAGACAAATCACGTTATCTCTAGTGCAAGAAAAAAGCTTTATGAAAAACCAACCCTGGTTGCTATCCGAGAATGCATTTAGTACGCATTGAGAGGTGGTTATTTGTGGCACTTTGTTGCACTAAGTGATATAGCTGGCGCTCCCCTTATACCGCCGTGCCTTACCGGCACGCGGGAGCCAAGCAGTAAACAGAGCACGCATGCATACACCCAGCAGCCCATGCCGAAATAATAGATGGATGAAAATTAAGTAAATCAAAGCATTCATTGAGTATAATGAGCCATTCATTTAACAGGTTAGTGTGCTTTAGAGATACCGAGGAGCCCACATTAATTGTTCAAGCTTTATGGAAAAATTAATTTTTTTGTTATGCAGAACAGAGGTGTTGTTACTCGAACTACATTGTCGGTAAGCGTACAGGAGTTATGTAAGCCCGTTCGCTGGTACTAGCATTCGGAGAACATATAACCTTCATATATAATATGTTACGGGGAAAAGAAGCAAGGAATATATTTACACTGTATTTACAAGAATGGTAGTGGCTGACAAGATCATAGCTCGCGAAGTCCGGAGCGTCGTCTTCTTCAAGTCATCTCCAAACGTCTTCTTCATCGCTGTCACACACAAACATATCCACTGAGATACGGACCGACCAAGCAGACAGCCGCCACGCCAAACTCAGGAAAGTGGGCAAAGAAAGAGTAAGCTTCGCTTTAAAAGAAAAAAAAAGGCACCTATTTGAGATTGACTGCACATACGTAAGCCGCATTCGATCGAGTTTACAGTGGAACGAACTAAATGAGGCACCCGTCAGAGTGATCTGGCGGCTTCGTTTCTTGGGCTTTCCGAAATTCGCCGCTCCGGCCCGCACCCCCGATCACCGCGCAAGAACATCCTCGTTTCTGTGTCTTAAGTCTTCTCACTTCCCGCAGAACAAAGACAGAGAGAGAGAGAGAGAGAATATATTACACACACCAGTAAGGTTGCTCGAGAGCTGAAAGGAGACTCTTGTTGTTGCTTATGTCGACTCATGAGCTGTGTCGGCAGCGTGCTTCGTGCAATGGCGAAACTAAGAGAAGTCGTTGCGGCCCCAAACGGAAAACAGGCTTGACCTCATTACACGCTCTGAGAAGCTGGACAGCTCGTCTTGTACTTTTCCTCCATTGGAATTTATTCGACAGAACGGAATGTCCCTTTCGTAGCCGTTGAACAACAAAGAAGTGACCTCTAGCTTTTTATGCCTTATCGTGGAAGGCGCCGGAACATACTTCTTGACAAGAGCAAACTTGCGGCCTGGTTCAGTGGTGAGCCCGGTAGCGTCAACGTGCTACCCCGGCACAACCATTTGTAAGACTTCCGATTGAAAAATTCTTTCCACGTTGTTTACAAAATGAAGGGTAAAGATGTGAATATATCAATGGCCTTATTCAAATTTCCTTATTGGTAATAAAGTAGCCGGCTACCATGTTTCTAGTAGTTATCTTTCTTTTCATCGTGGAAGCATGCCTGATTTTTTTTCTTTTATTTACTACGCCATTATAATTCTACAAACAAAAAAGGCGTCACTTGCAGTTACTGAAGCAAGGGCTGCGGATTGGGTGTTCTTTCTAAAGGTGTTTCTATGCTCAAGAAGGTGCACTCGTGTATGTCTCAACTGTTTTAAACTTAATTGCTTTGATGCGTCACGAACAACACATTGTAGCTTTTCCTCAATACATAATTTCAGAAGATGAGTTCATCTTCAAGCAGAGCAGGCAGCCCCTTTCATATAATTTTTACAAATAATAGGCGCGCTGCAAGCGGCAGAGAAAAAAAATCAAGGCCATGGGATTAATAATAACATGCACACAAAAAAAGAAGCAACATAAATAAGCCTTAAGGGACCTGGCGATGAAGCCAGGGAAAGCATAGGAGAAACTATTTGCCATTTTTAATATAAATGTACAAAATGGTAAGGTAAATGAAAATGTAAGTGGACGAACGAACAACTTGCGCAGCTGGGAGCCGACATAACCGACATACTCCGCATTACATGGGTGCCTATCGCTACCGTGGATCGAACCTGTCAGGGCCACCAGTCTGTACATTTTCACAATTTTACTGTACAAGTTTACGCAAGGCTGTAGAGTCTATACCATATTACGATTTACAACGAGAAAATTGCAGTAGTTGCCTCGCTAGCATGGCTACCTATGCAGATAGATGCAGTAAATGTTTATGGCCTTAAACAGAATTTGAACCACGACAAACACAAAACCGCCTTTGTGGTTACGACAACGCAACGAAGGACAGAAAATAAAACTGTACTACCGAGCGGTCAGGCATTACAAAAGAAATCCGGTTGATTGATTGCTTATTCAGCAGAGAAAAAACAAAAGAAAAAAAGAACAACAACAAAGGCGGGACATTTGGCCGTCTCGACTGGTTTAAGTCGCGACTCGGGACACTTTCCTTCCCCAGTGCAGGGTAGCAAACCGGAATTTCTTCCGGTTAACCTACTTGCCTTTCCCACCCCGTTTCTCTCTCTCTCTCTCTCGCACGCACGTCAGGATTGTTCCGCTAAATTCAGGACGTTCGGCAACCTTAACTGTAGTGCGGTCAAACGTAAACACTCTTCAGAACAAAGTGCAAGTGTGGTCAGACTCATAAGTGTATTGGAAATGCACTAAAATATGTAATGCCTACCAATTCAGTCAATGGCGGTGCAGGAAATCGTAAATACGCAGCGAAGACAAATACGCGAAGCGTAGCCACGTACGAGTTTCGCAAAGAGATGAACGTACTCATACATAGCGTTTCTCCAGAATACACATTTAACCTCGCACCTTTATTAAAGGAGTACACTTTCAATTTTTTTGTGCACTTCTCACAATCGAAGCAATATAATATCACCTTCACAAATTGCAACTTCTATTGAGTTGCCTAGTAATTGGTTAAGGTTACGACAAACTCTGGTAGCAGGAGTTAATTAGTAACCTTTGGCAGTGTACCGTTTAGACAGAAGTGCACTTTCTTCCTTTTTTTTTGTATGATGATAAATAGGATTGTCACAGAAACTTATGCAATAAAGAGAGAGAGGGAGAAAAAGAAAAATTTATTTACAGAAAGGCCGAGAGGTCGGCCTGACCTATAATTTGCTCCGGCCTGCTATACTCTACACAGGGGAAAAGGCACGGGCAGGATTCATGGAATAAATGTCTATGCTAATAAACTGGACGGCTCCAGTGAATTGTATAGGTTTCTTTGGAAAGAAAGCTTGAGTTTAGCCTCAAGAAGGCCGACGCAAATAGATAATGTTAGGCTTTCAATAATGATGAGCGCATAGAAATAAATATAAATTCAAAGTGTTTCTTCAAAAGTGTTTCTTCAAATTGGCACGCCTGGCGACTTGTCAGAGCATGTCACATCGCATCGATCGTCCTTCTGCGCCACTCACCGCATCTTACTGCGCAATTCTTTTTGTGTAACACTAGAAAAACAAGCAAGGGCAACGTCTGCTTTTACATGCTCCTTCTCTAATATGTTCACTTCCCACTCTGTCGCTTGGCTTTATAATGCAGGTGAGGCGCTTACAACAGCAATACAGATTTAAGTTTCGCCGTGTAAAAGAGCACAACTACCACTTCATATAAACTAACCGTGTATATAGGCGCAGAGGGACAATTTTATAGGTTTTCTAGTTTCGAATAAGATGAATACTTAATTTAATGACGATAGGGATATTCACGACAAGCTTACGACCTCGAACAGGTGGTTTCGTCGGAATTCGTGCTGATCGCGCCAACTCTTAGCTCTCGTCCCTCAAGTGTCATCTCATCTGCAGAGCGGCAGGAAGCCGCTAAACTAAGAAAGGATGGTGAGACGACGGAAGAAAGACTGCTGAACATAATACAGCGATATGAGAAACGCCAGCCAGCAATGATGTCGTAAAGACCATAAGGACTTTTTGCACTCCAACCTCGTCAGGGAATAGCAGCCGCGCTCATGGTTCGAGAAGTCTGGCCGCTATCACTACCAACCCATCAACGGCGAGTGCGCGTTTAATGCTAGCAAAAAAAAAAAAAACAAAAAAAAAAAAACAGCATTGGTCAGAAGGGCCTTGACGCTTAAATTTAATACTTAACAGGACGGTGACGTGTCGTTCGATGACTCTTGACATGGTGACCTGGTATTAATTGGTGGTGACCGGCTTTCCGAATAAAAAAATGCACACTTTCTACAATCAGCAAAACGTGTCGGTGCTATAAGGGACACGCAGTGGCGTTCCATATTGCCCCTTTACTGCCGTCAGAAACGGCTGAGCTCTACCACAATCATAAAGCTTACAGGTTAGATTACTAACGTGTCGGCCTTCAGTGAGAAATCCTCTAAAGGGCTATTTGGTAACTCGAGAGCCTACGATGAGGAAATATGTGTTCGTCAAGAAATAAAAAGGCAACGACAGAAACATGCGGGATGTGATATTACATCCTATTTTCAGGCGACCAAGCTTGAGGATTATATATATATATATATATATATATATATATATATATCGCTGCGATACCCTCGGGAAAGCATATCTAACGAACATTAGGTGTCCCCCTACCATAGCGCATTCACGATATACGTATTGTCACGAGCCTCTAGAAGTGGACTTGAAGGTTTAATAACCCGTAGAGCAGCTGGCTCTCGGAAGACGCGACCGTCGGGGCTGGCTCGAGCAGAGAAGGGGGCGCGCGGTCTTCTTTCTTCTCTTGGGCTCGACCCACTCTTGCCCTCGACTCACTACCTACAGGTGGCAATATCCCCCCTTCCGAACAAAAGCATCGCCTCGATGCTAAAAAAATAGGCGTAGAAGACAACGACGAAGAAGGCAGGCAAAGCGAAAGTACACAAAAAAAAGTAGCCGTCACGCCGGCACAGTCAATGAACGAAGAAGCAATCTCCCAAAGATAAATGAAAAGTAGAAACAAAGAAGGGAATGAGAGAACAAAAAAATGAAAACAAAAAAAGTTACGGACGCGCAATGTACGGCTTCATGCGCACAACATGAACTATGTCTGAGCTCGGTTGTCTTTGTGTCCTACTCCGTGTCTGCGATGATGTGTCCGGAACAACTTCGTAGTTTACGTCACTGACGCGGCGGAGCACTTTATACGGACCGAAATACCGGCTCAGCAGTTTTTCACAGAGACCACGACGGCGAACGGGGGTCCACACCCAAACTTGGTCCCCGGGGTTGTAGGACACGTCCCTGTGGCGGATGTTGTAGCGTCGTGCGTCTGCCTGCTGCTGCTGGCCGATATGCAGCCGCGCGAGCTGCCGGGCTTCCTCAGCACGCTCTGCAAATTCCTCGGCGTCAGGTGTCAATAGGTCAGCGTCTTGACACGGCAGCATAGCGTCCAGCATCGTCTGGACTTCGCGACCGTAGAGAAGGCGAAAGGGCGTGAAGCGCGTCGTCTCTTGCACGGCGGTGTTATACGCGAAGGTCACGTAAGGCAAGATCCGATCCCATGTTTTGTGTTGAACGTCTATGTACATTGCGAGCATATCTGTGACCGTCTTATTCAGTCGCTCGGTAAGTCCGTTGGTCTGCGGATGGTACGCGGTCGTCTTGCGATGCCTGGTGTTGCTCAATTCAAAAACCTCGTCCATAAGCTGCGCTGTGAATGCTGTCCCTCTGTCAGTTATTACAGTGGAGGGAGCACCGTGACGCAAGACGATGTGGCGCATGAAGAAGTGCGCTACCTCTGAGGCCGTGGCTCGTGGGATCGCCTGCGTCTCAGCATAGCGTGTTAAATAATCAGTCGCGACGATCACCCATTTGTTGCCGTCGGCAGAAAGGGGAAACGGTCCGAGAATGTCCATGCCGACTTGGTCGAAAGGCGTGTGAGGTGCTTCAATTGGCTGAAGTAAGCCAGCCGGTTTAACGGATGGTGTCTTGCGGCGCTGGCATTCACGACAGCCTTTAACGTACTGTTTGACGCTTGCCGAAAGCCCGGGCCAATAGTACATTTCACTTACTCTAGCGAGTGTTCGTGAAAAGCCTAAATGACCAGATGTCGGTTCGTCATGGCAAGCGAAGAGGACGTCGTCGCGCATGTCCCTTGGAACCACCAGGAGGTAAGCACGGCTGGTCGAACGAGCATTCTTCTTATACAGCACGTTATCTCGCAGACAGAAGGACGTCAGCGAGCGGGACAGATGGCGTGGTATGGTTGTGTCGCGACCCTCTAAATGATCGATGATCGGTCGAATCTCACCGTCGTCACGCTGCCGTCTGCTCAAGTCCGACGAACTAATGGCGCCCAGGAAGCCGTCATCATCCTCTGTTTCCTGACTGGCAGGATCAATGGGTGCGCGGGACAGCGTGTCAGCGTCTTCATGCTTACGGCCAGACTTATAAACGATGGTGATGTCAAATTCCTGTAGCCGCAAGCTCCACCGTGCCAGCCGTCCTGAAGGGTCGCGCATGCTTGCCAACCAACAGAGGGCATGGTGGTCCGTCACTACTTTGAAGGACGACCATAGAGATAGGGGCGAAACTTGATGATCGCCCACACGACCGCGAGGCACTCCTTCTCCGTAGTCGAATAATTCGCCTCGGCACGGGACAGGGAGCGGCTGGCATACGCTATAACTCTTTCCACTCCATCTTGAAGCTGGACGAGCACTGCGCCAAGGCCAACGCTACTGGCGTCGGTATGCACCTCAGTATCAGCATCATCGTCAAAATGTGCAAGAACGGGTGCTGACTGAAGGCGCTGTCGTAATTCAGCAAAAGCCGCCTGTTGCTCATTATGCCACACAAATGGCGTATCGTCTCTTGTAAGGCGTGTCAGGGGTTCCGCTATCTTCGAAAAGCCTTTAATAAACCGGCGATAGTAGGCGCACAAACCCAGGAAGCGCCGGATGGCCTTCTTATCGGCAGGAGCTGGAAACGCGGCCACAGCGGCAAGCTTGTCTGGATCGGGTCGGACCCCTTTGGCGCTTACTACATGACCGAGGAACTTGAGCTCTTCGTAACAAAAGTGGCACTTTTCGGGCTTAAGTGTGAGGTCTGCCGATCGGATGGCTTCTAGCACACTCCGTAGGCGGTGAAGATGCTGCTCGAACGTTTCAGAGAAGATGACCACATCATCCAGGTACACAAGACAGGCCTGCCACTTCAGTCCAGTAAGGACAGTGTCCATCATTCGCTGGAAAGTAGCCGGGGCTGAACACAAGCCAAAAGGAAGCACTCGAAATTCATAGAGCCCATCTGGAGTCACAAAGGCTGTTTTCTCGCGGTCGCGTTCGTCTACCTCGATTTGCCAGTACCCGCTTTTTAAATCGAGAGAAGAAAAGTACTGGGCGCGCCGTAGTCGATCTAACGAGTCGTCGATACGCGGCAGCGGGTACACGTCCTTTTTAGTCACGTTGTTGAGCTTGCGGTAGTCGACACAGAAGCGTAGTGTTCCGTCTTTCTTTTTGACAAGAACGACCGGAGATGACCACGGGCTGTTGGAAGGTTCGATGACGCCATCGTCAAGCATCTCTTGGACTTGCGTACGTATGGCTTGGCGTTCTCTTGCCGACACGCGGTAAGGCTGCTGGTGTATCGGGCGCGCGTCGTCGTACGTGATGATCCTGTGTTTAGTGATGGAAGTCTGGCGTACCTTGGAAGAATGTGCGAAGCAGGTCCTGAATTCAAGCAAGAGCTTGCGCAGTGCTGTCTGGCTATCGGTGGACAGTTCAGAATTGATGTCAAGATGGCCCAGAGACGTGTCTGCTGTCTGCACTACTTCTGACGTGAAACAGTTGTTAACGTCTGCTATTGCGTCTGCAAACGCTAACGAAGTGCCGCGGAACAGGTGTCGGTGCTCGTAGCTAAAGTTGGTAACAAGCAATTGCGAATGACCAGCACGAATCTGTATAACACTGCGAGCCACACAAACACCTTGTTTCAGTAGGTGTTCCAAGTTACTTTCGGCCACCGCTTCGCCATCGCGTAAGCCACAGCATGTGACGTCGACGAGGACACTGGCACGTGGAGGAAGCGTTACACTGTCAGCAGACACACGAAGTACGTCGTCGCGCCGTCGGCCGTCTTGCACGTCGATTGCTCGTTCGGCAGAGAAAGTGATACGACGCTCTTGCAGATTGATAATCGCGCCGTACTCCTGCAGGAAGTCAACCCCAAGGATAACGTCGCGGGAGCATTCGCGTAAGACAAGGCAGCTCGCTACGAATGTAGATCCTTGAATCTCAACTCTAGTCGTGCAGGCGCCCAGCGGAGTAACGACGTGGCCGCCAGCCGTCCGAATCTGCGAGTTATGCCAGGGCGTGATCACTTTCTTCAGCTGCGTTGCTATTTTGCCGCTTAGTATCGTGTAGTCTGCGCCGGTGTCCACTAAAGCACTAACGGCATAACCGTCGACAGTAACTGGTATATCGAGCGAAAGCCGGTCATCTCGTTCAGTTGCAGGTGGTGTCGGGTCGGTATCTTTCCGTAACTGCGTCCGTCGGAGGTCTTCAGCGCTTCGACCGTCAGCGACCTCGCCCCCAAAGATCGCTTCAGTTAGTTTTCCCGGCGGGGACTGGTCGACCGCTCGGGAGAATACCGCTGGGGCGGAGGTGAAAATCGTCTCGGAGACGGCGAACGCGACTGCCGCCGGGCAGGCGGTGGCAAGCGCTGCTGGGACAGGTATTCCTGAATGTCCCGGGGTCGTTGGCCGTATCGGGGCGGCGGCGAGTATGCGGAAAAGCCGCGAATCCCAAGGCGCCGGTATGGGCACTGGCGGTACAAGTGGTCAGCTTCACCGCAGTGGAAGCACAGAGGCCGCGAATCGGGTGTGCGCCAAACATCCGACTTCCGAAGGGGCGGGCGTCTATCGTCGACGTAGTGAACCGCTTGCTCCGTACGATGGGCAAATGGGGCGGCATGAACAACGGGCGGCGGCGTGTACCCAGCGTCGTAGTACGGTATCGGCTGCACCGACTGAACTGACACCGTAGGAGGAGCACGAACGAATAGCGGCGGAGAGGAAGCAGGGCGCTTCAGGGCTTCCGCGTAGGTCGCACGAGGGTATTCAGGAGGTACTGCCGCAGCGTTAGCAGGAGGCAAGGTATCACGAAGCGCCTGGTGCAGTTCGTCCTTGATAACGCTCGCTATGGAGCTTACCGTAGGTTGCGGTGTTACAGCGGCCTTTTGCAACTCTTCACGCACTACAGAGCGGATGAGTTCTCGCAGTGAGTCGCCGTTGCTTCCTATGGCCGTGAAAACGTCAGCAGCAGACATGCTGTTCGCTTGCCGCTCATACAAGTTCGAGCGATGCAGAAGCATCTTTTCCATGGTTACGGCCTCGGACAAGAACTCCGCGACCGTCTTCGGAGGGCTCCGTATGAGGCCAGCGAAGAGTTGCTCCTTGACCCCGCGCATCAAATGACGTAACTTCTTCTCCTCTGTCATTCTTGGATCCGCACGTCGGAAGAGGCGCGTCATGTCTTCGACGTACGTGGTCACAGTTTCGTTTGGCAACTGGACACGGGCCTGAATCGCTCGTTCCGCTCGTTCGTGGCGATCAGAACTGGTGTAGGTCTCCAGGAGCTGACGACAAAACTCGCGCCACGACGGCAGTTGCCCGTCGCGGTTCTGAAACCACGTACGCGCGCCATCCTCCAGGTAGAAGTAGACGTGTCTGAGTTTTTCCGTGTCGTTCCATTCGTTCACGGAGGCCACGCGCTCGTATTCGACCATCCAGTCTTCGACGTCTTCGAACACTGTGCCATGAAACGTCTTTAGGATCCGTGGGCTCTCAAGTGTGTAACGGTTCGACATCGTGCTTCCCGTACCGGTTGGGGCGGTTTGAAGGGTGGCGCTGGTCATACCGGTCGATGTGGTGGGAACCGTAGCGTCGACGACTTCTGGGGACAGTCCCCTGATCCTGCGGCTGGCCCGATGCACGGGAGTGTCGACAGGCACTGGATTCGTAGCGCGGATCCTTGGAGGGGTCTGCAACATCCGTGAGGACGCTTACCCAGCACCTCCACCAGTTTGTCACGAGCCTCTAGAAGTGGACTTGAAGGTTTAATAACCCGTAGAGCAGCTGGCTCTCGGAAGACGCGACCGTCGGGGCTGGCTCGAGCAGAGAAGGGGGCGCGCGGTCTTCTTTCTTCTCTTGGGCTCGACCCACTCTTGCCCTCGACCCACTACCTACAGGTGGCAGTATTTAACACGAGATGTTACTTGGTTTTAAAAAACACACGCTTTCGCCGCATTATTTCATACAAATTGTTTCCCCACCCCGAAGTGTGAAATGGGCTTGCATATCTTGGTTCTATTCAGTGAAGTCAAGTTCTGGCTCCAAGTTTATTTCACAGCCCTGTAAAGCCCATCTAAAAAAAAAAAAAAAAAAAAAAAAAAAAACGTTAGCAAAAACATTCACCGATGATTACGATCCTCCCTAATGCGAAATTTGAGCGCAGCTATATACGTGTTTTCATTACGTGCTACATTGGCTGGCGCGGACAATCTGTCTCGTGCGGCACGTTGCAAACGGAGCGAGGTGTGGCGCGACTGCCTCGCTAGTCGGGAGATCGCGAGAGGCAGCGCGTGGGTGATGCGTGGGCGCGATTCACAGCAGCCACCGCAATATTCCTCCGCTCATACAGCGCTGTTTCCATATATGATATAGTTGGACGCGCTCGCCGCATGCCATCCGTGAACAGACGATACCGCGCTACTCTGGCGCCATCTCGTAGCGGTCTTCGCCCGTCTTGCGCGGTACTACGCTTTTCTTCTCACGCCTTCGACGTACCCTCCTCCTCCGGTTTCCTCCTCGCACTCTCTTAAGTATCGCCGTCTTTCATCGCCCGCGGCGCTCCGCGTTTGCTCTTTCATTCTTCAGTGTGTTCGTTCGCTCGGTTACGCCGAAAGACAACGCCGACGCTCAACGCAGCAACGGCGCCTAAGAGATGCACTGTAAGATACTCTTGCGTCTGCAGCTCTAGTTGCTGGAGGTCTTCTGCTTAGTCTGACAAACTTGCAGTTGCTTCGGACAGGCCCGCATGGTGTCAGATAAAAACAGTCACGCTTAGCATAGTCATGTCGGTAGGTTCACTCGAAGTTCTGCGACTGCGCCGTGTGCCTAGAACAGCGTCAATGTCTGCTGCCATCTGCATTCGTAGCAGGAAGTTCTCGTATGGTCTTGGTAATGATGGCTGCTTCAGTCGCTGTTAACTTATGTGCTTACCTAAGCGACTTGTTCTCCTGAACGACACATTGCATGCAGCAGGACCAAGTGCGCATGGCAGAAGGAACAGCTGGCGGGAAATATCTTCGAGTATCGCTAATTCTAGCCCGTGAAGTAACGAGTTCTTCGTCGGATGTCAAGAGTACGTGAATGCCGAAATTGTGTTGTCGATCAGGCAGGTGATTTTTGCAGTACGTGTCACCTTTGTCCGCTCTGCGTATGCTCTGGCCAGTCATGAACATGAACTTCAGTAAACCTGCCCAATGGCTATTTTACGATAAAATAAGCCGCCATTCACACATGAATTAAAAGAACGTGTTTTCCTTCATTGGTCTGTGGCCGCGAAAGCGGCATTTCATGAAGTGAAAAGTATACACTGGTTTTCTCGACTATCTTATTACCATGTAACTGTTCACATATGAGTTGCGCCTTTTTTTTTTCTCTATCACTTTATTACTTGCTAAAGAAACAGGTGACGTAGAGGACAACAATTATGCAATCCGCACACCAAACACCCGCTATTCTACAGCTTGGAGACAAAATCTAGATTTTTTTCTCGACGACGCAAAGACGTTTGAAAACACACTAAAGACATTATGCCTTTGAAAATTTCTGGTATTAGCTTGAAAGTCCAGTTAATTTCACGTGAAAAAAATTATTTTCGCCTTCCTGATTTGAACGCTCAGTCAACATTATTTCAGTGGTAAGGTAGTTTCCCCACCTTCGCCGCTTTCTCAAACCATGGTCAAAAAACAATTTTCCCAGCTCGGCTTGGAGAAGTAGGATCTAGGCCGGCGGGCGACAGGCAAGATATATGTCATCCGTTATCTGGACATTTTTTCATAGCTGTTTTTTGATCACGTGACGCCGACCATTTTTCAAGCACCAGTCCGTATACGCCAGAGCCTCTTCCTATTCCCCTTGATTTAAGTTCGCAAAGTATCGGCGCCTTTTCTTTTTCCTTGTTTTATTACTGCCTGGAGCAGCAGAAGCAGCCGTGGCAATGTTTCTTTATCCTGAAGTGTCTCGGCACGAACGCGAACGCCCTCAACACTCAAGCCAGACAAGCGTGCAGAATGTGACAAGCACATTGCAAGCATGCTTTCATCAAGTAAAAAAGACTGTACGTCGCCACGCTTCTATGATGCAGGTTGCATTTGCGATGATTTATATATACAGGGTGTTTCAGCGAACACTTTAAAAAATTCTTAAAGGTTGCCTGCAGCAGATAGCACAATTCTAGTTCATGAGCTTGTCTACTCGAAGTGGCGGACATTACTTCCACAAGAAATTGAAAAGGATAATTGAATAATTACCATAAATTCACTAATTCAGTTTTTACCTAATTACCTGATGGCCCATATTGCAATTTACAAATTGTAGCCGCGGAGTTCGCAAGGCGGATCCACTTGGAACGAATTCTCAGGATGACACCAGTTACGAGATATTAATTCCCGAACTTTGCCGAGAAATGCATTGGCGTTCCAGTTAGGTTCTTAACAAAACGTCGCTTTTTGCATTGAAGCACAAAATTAACTGGAACTCCGATGCATTTCTCCGCAAAGTTCGGGAATAAATATCTCGAAACTGGTGTCATCCCGAGAATTCGTTCCAAGTGGATCCATCGCCTTGCGAACTTCACAGCTACAATTTGTAAATTGCAATATGGGCCATCAGGTAATTAGTTAAAAACTTAATTAGTGAATTTCTGTTAATTATTCGATTATGCATTTCAATTTTTTGTGCAAGTAATGTCCGCCGATTCGAGTAGACCAGCTCATTAACTAGAATTGGGCTAACTGCCACAGGCAACCTTAAATAAATTTAAAGTGTTCGCTGAAACACCCTGTATATACTCTTAAAGAAGGCCGGACGCCGGCCGAAATTTCGAATGTAAAACTTTTTAACATATATATATATATAGCAAAGGCAGGGTGAGGAGGCGAGATCCACACATGTGGGCGTCAGAAAGTTTCACGAGAAACTAGCGGTGATCCTACGCCCACGTGATGACGAATTGGCGACAACCCGCGAGCAACGACAATGGATTCGGTGAGTCACGAAGCTATATTATCACGGCCAGCGTTCTGACCAAGAAAGAAAATCGGAATAAGCCGTGTCTGGAGTTAGCGGGTGCGCGTGTTCGAGAATTGATTGGCTATTTTCGGAACGTTAGACTGTGAGAGGTACACCTCTTCATAAAGGGTGGATGACTATTACATCAAGGAGTTATCGCTTCCTTTAAACGGGGCACGTCGACATATTAAGTGAAGAACACAAGTTGATTTTCAACTATTGGTTTAAATAGATGACTTAATTAAAATTGTTATCTTTATTAAACTTGCACGTGTGCACGTGTTTTCAGAAGTCTTTCAATTAGGAGATACTGCGGTAGGGGGAAAAGGTAGGGAATAGGTGTAAGTGTAAGTTTCAGATGTGCAGAATTCGTGTCAAGAGCGCTAAATATTAGGAACGGAATAACAAACACCTCTACAGTGGTCACGAGCGCAACACAGACGCTGAACCACCTGGTTTGACGTATTGGCGGTTACACAGACTGTAAACTAAGTTTTTCCTGTCGGACATGGACTGTGTTAGCTTACCACACATCAGTGGTATCACTCTCATAAACGATGGCTGAGCAGTTAGACTACCATCGATTCAATTTTGCGACAACGCGAATGTTATTAGCCTGGTTACATTGTGACAGCACTGATCTATATTTTCGTCTTGTCGATGATTCAGGGGATCGTTCGATAAAAGACAATAATCTACGTCACTGTCTGTGCCTTAGCAATAATTTTAAGATTAACCGTGTTAGCCTAGCGGTAGTTAAGACCGTGACGAGTATCGTGTTAGTGGAGGGATACAACTGAAAAAAAAAATGTTCCGAATTTCTGCGTAGTTAATATAAGTCTGCAAAGTGCACCTGTAAAGTACACGCGTAACTTGATAAGCACACACATAGCATCATCTGGCGATTGCAAGCTGCAATTACCCAAAACTTTCTTTGCTGCAAGCAACTCGCTTCTTCGTTGGCCAATAGAGACCCGCTCTTAGTGGCGTTGTCGCGTTAGAGTGAGCGCGGATACATGACGTGTCTCGTCCTTTATTTACAGCAGTTCCAGTCACCGCTCGCGATCGATACTGGTCGTTAAGGAAGGCTGCCCAGCAGTAGCCTCAGGCAAAAGCTTAGAGCACACTACGTTCGTCCAGAATAATTCAATTGTCTAGGTAATGCACATCACCTAATCTCTGCGAAGTGTGTCTTTAGCTTTATTTCTTTCTTCTACAACGCTTTGCTATAGGATACGAAGATAAACGGGCGCTGTATCTGAGCAAACCTTGCAGTATCCGTTGTTCTGTATTCGCAAATGTTGTTTTAGGCCAAAGGAAAGACGCGCACCACGAATTTCGAAGCATCGTGTTGAGTGAATTGGGTGGCCAGAGCCCAAGAAAAATTCATCAAGCCATACTGGCTTTCACTTATCTGCAAGCGCTGCCGCACAGCAAGAGGCGGCGTGGATGGAGGGTGTGGGGTGGAGGGGAGGTGTGGTGGATTGCCACTTTTATTGTCGGAGATCGAGCTAAATTAAATTGGTAAACGGACCGCATCTGTAGACGTCCAGTATGATCATTAAAAAAAATACCATGCTCATGAGATGCAAGGCGTTTACTCAACGTAACCAACAAGTCCAAATGTATAAGAATTGTACAATGTGACATCATACAGAAGATTCTCCACGTTTGAAAACGCTTAATCAAGAAATCACCATAAATGAAGTTTTTTTTTTTTGTTTTTTTGTTTTTTTTGCACATCTGAGAAGCCGTCCGCGACTTCATTCGACAGAAAATGCGCGTACCCTCTTCGCGAAAGTTATTCCAACACTCGTGTTATCAAAGTGCTCCCGAAACTGAACAATGAGTGGTCCAGCAAAAAATAGAGGCTAATTAGGAAGAACACCCAACAAGAAACGCTAAAGCCTCGTACGTTCTTCTGTTACGTGAAAGAGTAAAGTTGAAATCGACCAGGAAGGGTAGTGGGATAGCAAGAAGGCAACAAACGAAACCCATAATGGGAAGACAGTTTGTAGTCCCTCGGAAAGAAAGCTACACAGATGAGGAAGGGATCGCACTCACTACCATCGCCTTTTGAGTAATAGCCTCTCTACGAACCGAGCTAGCCAGGAGTCTGGCATAGGGCGGGGTGTGGGCTAAGTGATCGACAATTCGAAGCTACAGAGAAATTATACACAACAGAAATTTTGGTTTTGTTAAATTTCCGTGATTAACTATTGGCCAATCCCTCAACAAGGAGTCTGTATTGTTCCTGAGTGCAGTAAAAATAATTTCTAGGATTTCCGCCCAATAATTTGGAGGACCAAAACTTGTACCTCAGGATACAGTAATGGAAAACTGAAGTTTGACCAAAAATAGGATCATATCTTCACAAAATGCCCCCACAAACGGCTTTGTGCGTCCTAAATACCTTAACGCCTAGTATATTATAAGCAGCCAACAAACAATGACACCAAGGACAACATAGGGGAAATTACTTGTACTTACTAATTGAATTGAAGAAATGATAATTTTATAGTTTCTTTAATTCAATTAATAAGTACAAGTAATTTCCCCTATGTTGTCCTTGGTGTCATTGTTGGTTGGCTGCTTATGATATTAATAAATATCGGACCCCTCGGTTCCCTTTCTTCTCGTTCATAACGCCAAGTAAAGTAATTTCAAACATTTGTGTGAAACCAAAATAAAGGGAGTGTATATGTAATATAATCTGTTGAGCGCGGTAGATTCTACCACTAACAGCAGCAAACTAATTGCCTCATATGAGCTGTTGATGAACGTGAAATTATATATATATATATATATATATATATATATATATATATATATATTGTTAATTTTTAAGTTTTAAGGGATTTTTAGAAATGGCCTGTGGTAGGTAACATAATTCTTATCATTGAGCTTGGTCATTCGATGCGGCGGACATTAGTAGCACGGGAAATCGACACACATATTCAACTAATTAACAATAACTCACTAATTAACTTCCTAGTTACTTATTTTACGAGACATATTGCAATTTACGAATTGTAGCCGGTGAGCTTGGCGGGCGTATCCACTTGGAATGAATTTCCAGAATGACACCAGTTTGGAGATGTGCGCTATCAAACTCGCCGTAAAAATGCACTGTTGTTCCACTTATGTTTTACAGCGTAAGCTGTTATGGGCTCATTCCAAGAGCCGTTTCGGGTCACGATGATGCCCCCGCCGGCGCCCACCGCGTAACCGGTATCGCCGGAAACGCGAAAAAAGTACGAGGCGAACAGACTGCCGCGAAGACCCTGTTGTGCGTGGTGCCCAAATTGGAGCTACTCTTGAGCCGCTCGATCCACCAGCTTAGGCTGTGACTGTGCTGCGTGTGCCACGCAGGCCAGTGAATTTTTTATGAAAATGCTGTTTTATACATTGAAGCACAAAAGTAACTGGAACGCCCATGTATTTCGTCCCACACTTTGGGAAATAATATCCCGAAACTGGTGTCATCCTGGAAATTCATTTCAAGTGAATGCGTCTTGCAATCTCACCGGCTTCATTTCGTAAATTGCAATACGTGTGGTAAAATAATTAACTAAGAAGTTCATTAGTCAATTTCTGTTAATTAGTTGAATATGTGTTTCGATTCCTCGTGCTACTAATGGCCGCCTCTTCAAATAACCCAGCTCAACGATAAGAATTATGGTATACCTGCCACAGGCGATTTTTCAAAATTCCGTAAAACTTAAAAATGAACACCCCGTATATACGTATTGTAATGGGGTGTATTCAACAACTCAGCAGGTAGCGTCAAGCTAACTGAGAAGTCATGCGACGCAGAGTGGGAACAGCTGGATGCCCGAGTGGCTCACACTCATGCCAAGTACTGGCGATCCGGCTGGCTCAGCCGTTGCACTGCAGCCATTGAATAGACCGTCTGGCTGGCCTTATTCGCGCGCTTGTCTTCATTACAATATATATGAGCCAGCCGGATCGCCGGTATATATATATATATATATATATATATATATATATATATATATATATATATATATATTGTGGGAACGCTGACGTCGCTAGTAGCGGAAGAGCCAACTGTGGACGACGAAGATGACGAACGCGCGAGCAGTGGTGCGAAGAACGCGCGAGCTGCGGCTGGGCGCCCTTGGGCGCGCCCGGCCGGGACTGGAGCTATGGCCGTGGACCGCGGGACCGAAGCGTTTTCCCACAATATATACATGTGTCTGCAAGTAAATTGAAAGAAGTGATGGCGCACGTAGGAAAGCAGATACAAACATTTAATTTCGACGTTTAAGCCGGGGTCCGGCTTTCATCAATAGGGTGATTGAAAGCGCCCAGAGCTCAATTTATACATTTTCTGTGTAAGGGTAAAGTATATTTTAAATAAAACGTAGGGCGTCATGAACATCAACACACGTACTCAAGTAAAAAAAACACACACACACACACACACATTAAGGTAGTTCAGCAGGATGTAATCTCGGAGATTAGAAAGAAAAAGCCCTTCCGCAGAAACCTCGCTAAAGAAGAAGGAAACACATTAGGAAACCTCTGTGGTAGGGCATACGTATTTATGAAGTCCGCGGACAATGGAGCCGCCACTGTAAATATGAATAGCAAGGACTAGATAATAGAAGCCGATCGACAGCTAAAGAACACCATCTTTTACAAACTGGTAGACACAGACCTACTTTAGCATTTAAAGATATCGTCTGGAGGACCCTCATTGACCTTTTAAAAGAAATGAGGATCAGTCATTTTGGGCCGTCCAGCGAGCCATGGAGGCAGTGCGGGAGCAACAGCTCCCAGTGGCCATCTAGGCGGCCCCAGGCCCGGGCTTCCCAATCGCCGAATTTCAAGTAAAGTTATGTCACTCAGTGATGACATTTCCAAATCACTACTTTCTCTTAGCCATACCGCAGACAGGTTTTATCTCCTACCAGCAATACACAAAGAAAATAATCCGGGCCGACCCATTGTCTCTGGGAATGGAACCATAGGAGAAAAAAATTGAGTTACGAAGGTGGCCTAATTAGAGGAATTCCACCTTCATTCGCTTCTTACATAAAAGACTACACTCACTTCCTATCCGATTGATCTTTGTAACCCCACAGACAGCCTCTTAGTGAGCCTGGACGTTGTATCCCTGATATGGAAATATATCACATGCGGATGACATTCGCGCAGTTGTACATGCGTTTTCAGCATCGTTGTTCGAGAAACCCATTGATTGTCACACACTTCAAACCCTAGTGAAATTAGTGTTAGAGCTAAATAATGTTCAATTTCATGGGAAACACTTCGTGCAAGTCAACGGCACATGAATTGGCACTAAAATAGGTCCCACTTGCTCCAACATATTCATGGACATACTGTAATAAGAGTTTCTTGAGAACTTCACGCTAAAGCTAATGTTTAACAAAATGTTCATGGACGACGTATTCCTAATCTGGTCCCACGGCGAGGAAGTCTTATTGAAGTTCATTTCTCAGTTCAATGCTGTTCATCTAACCATTTCATGCCCATATATATTCAGGTTCCCCGATCACTTTTCTGGATGTTAGTGCAAGTGTGCACGAGAACAAGCTTGTCACATCAGTTTACGGAAAACGAATCGATAAGCACCAATACTTGCATTTTGATTGTAGCCATGTGAAACAGTGTAAAACAGCAATCACGTACAGCCAAGATTTTTGTTTCAAGCAGATATGCACTGAAAAAAGAGGACTTTGCATCAAACTGTGAACAACTCCGTAAATGACATACTACGCCAACGTTAGCCTCCCTTTGTTATCAGCGACGCGATTCAAAAAGCAGCCAACCTTGATCGTCATGCGCTTCATCAACAGCAAGCCAGCTCCCCCAGATTCAAGGAATAACCTTATCCTCGGGTATTCAGCATCAACCCCTACGCAAATCGTAGTCTCCGGAAACATATCACGCTCTTACTGAGCGAGAAAATGCGCCATATTGTTGCCGAACCTCCGCGGGTGGTATGTATAGAGGGGTCACCAGCCTCAAAGATTCTGTCACATACTCCAAAATTAACTCAATTTCAAAAGCTGCGCATCATGCGGAAAACTTCGGCGTGAACTCTGCCTCATGATGAGTACCATTATTGCTGCCAGGAGCACAGCGTCTTCATTTTTCATTCCAAATTCAAGGGGACTATAACTGTGACACTTGTAATATTGTATATCTCTTCGAATGCACCATTTGCTGCGCATAATACATCGGACAAACGGAAACTCATTTTAGGCTGCGCTTTAATAATCACAAATACACATGTAAAATCTGTACCGCAGCTCCCCCTCTCCGAACATGTGGTCACCCTTCCGAAAAATTTAAGGCCACAAATTTGAAATCATTTTCTCCACTAACTATGACAGAGGAGGATGATGATGATGATGAAATAAACTTTAATTTTCGAGAAGGTGTTCCCGAGCGTTTGAGCTGTGGATCACTCTAGGTGGGAGGGTCCCTCATTCCAGGAATCCTCTGGTCGCGATAGCATCCCGGGCTCTGGCGACAAGACGTCGTTGTTCGTCCAGGGCCGGGGTGGAGATCTTGGCCTCCCACGTCTCGGCGAAGAGGTTCACGTCTTCGGACGTTGTATGTGTGATGTTATTGGGTGCAGGATCACTCCAGAAAGAGATAGAAGCAGCACGCGGAAGCACAAACACACATCAGACGTATATTGGACACACGTAATACATTAAAACAGCACATATACAACAGTTCCCCAAAATATGTTCAAGAAGATATACAGCTAATATAGATTAGTCAAAAAGTAGTCGGCCTACAGTTCATGTAGAAGTAGTTGCCGCCATGTCGGAGACGTCGGGGAACCGGTCTCGGACAGCAGTGTCGGACAGCTGGTTGGACAGCAGGGTCTAACTACAGGGTCAGATCGCCTCGTGGAGCTCAGGTGACCCTGCGCCACAGTCGATGTACCGGAGCCTCCGCGTGCCCGGTTACTCGATGGCGGGGTTTGTGTTCCGGAGAACACTGCGGCAGCCCACTAGGTCACGTCCACAGCTGGCGAGGTAGCCCCGTGGCCGCTCACCCGAACACTCGATCAGCCAGGCTCAGGACCGCCAGCCCTCCTGGACCAGTTGCCCAGCGGAAGAACTGGACGAGGTAACCCTGTGACCGCTCACCCGAACGCTCGAACAGCCAGGCTCACGACCGCCAGCCTTCCTGGACCAGTTGCCCGGCGGAGGACCTTGACGAGGTGGCCTCTCAGCTGGTGCTAGCTTTGATTGAGGTGCAGACGTAGTGACGCGGGTGGCGATAGCTCCTATGGGCCGGACGCCCAGCGAGGAAGCCCTGTGCCGTCGAACGCCGAACCTCGCGCACCGCTCACGCCACGGGCCACGCTCCCTCGAGCCACGCTTTTTGAGGCGCCACTGTCGACGTTCACCATGCGGTGTCGATGATGATGATGACGACCTTAAAGTACATACCCACTCATGGGTATTGGCCAAGAGTCGTCGTCCTCTTCGCCACCGCACGGCACACTGTCTTCATATGTTTGTGTTTGCCACTCCCGCGTGTAATATATTATGACAGTATGTTTGGAGGAATAACTTTTATTGCAGAACCAGCACTTTATGATAGCCGGGCCTAAGCCTACCATAAAGGGACGTCGAGGGCTTGCCTCGCCGCCGCCTCACGGGCGTGCTAGGTCGCCCAGGTTTGGTCGTCAAGGGCGGAGCTCCGCAGAGCCTCACGCAACCTCGACGAGGGGGTCGAGGTGTTAGTGTGTGTACTGTGCTGGGCACTCCCACAGAATATGCGGAAGCGTAGCCGGGTGAGTGCCACAGCACCGGCAGTTGGGGCTACTGTAAGGGCTACTGTATATTTCAGAGGGAATATAAGGTAGAGGCGGGCTGGTGAAGGGTACACATTTGTTTGTAGCAGACGCAGTGTGGTAGCCTGCGCCCGGCTGAACTTGGGGTGAGGTGGGGGGAAGGTTCGGCGACTCAGGTACAATGCCTTAACGAGATCGTTATAGGTGGTCAGATTGTCCCTGGTGTCCAACTCGTCTCCCGTGTCTCCGGTGCCGTTGACAAGGCCTCGCGCAATGGAGTGGGTGACCTCGTTGAGGTTGGGGAGGTGGGGGTGGACAGGGTCCGCATGGGCCGGGATCCATATCAGAGAGATCATGCTGTCTTTAAAGTGTGGTGCCTAATACACAAGTTCAGCACATTTTCTAGGCAAATTAATGAAAGCATGGGTAGGCTTACCTGTATGCCCAACTAGCAAGTGACATATTTCCAAGATTGCTGACATGTTTGGCGCACCAATGAATATTTTTACTGTCTGTTTTATGCATTTACCAACAGTTATACATGATATAAAATTATGTACCATGCTTATGAAGCAATATGTATATTTCGACATCATTTATTAGAGATTATTATCGGCCTTCTGTTATGTAGATGATCATTGCTTCACCTCTTCGTATAATTGTTTTCATTTATTCTTTATTTTATTTTTCATACGCGCATAAATTTTGTATATAAAAAAAAAACAGTTTTACCGCAGTCACAGAAGATGCCACCTGTGCGAAGAATGCAATGAAATGCCGTTCGCAGAACTATGAGGTTAGTGGAGCCCACAGTATGGGTTTCATGTAACCAAAGCCGCGTTTACATGAATGCGACCGTGCCGCATCGCATTTCCAAGCGCACATAGGAAAGGCGATGCGACGCCGTTTGCATGTAGCGCATTAGCTCTCCCGAGAACGCAGCGTGACATGCGTGAGTCGACTAGCGATCCTAAATCTGCCCTCGCATGGCGCATTAATGCGATGCGCCTTCCTAGCGCATTACCGCTGTTTACACGAATGCAATGCGCTAGAAATGCGATGCGATGCGCCACTGTTGCATTCATGTAAACGCCGCTCGAGTGGAGGTGTATTGACCGTCTTCGTCGTCTCACAAAAGTTGCAGTAACATTAAAGAAAGGCACAAGAAAAACACTATTCTAGCAGCTATGACACCTCGCAGGTCTAGGCTAATATGTGACCCCTCTCCTCTGCATTCCACTGGCTGGGACTTTCAAGCTGATTTTTCTTACGCCCCTCCTTTGTGGGCGCTACTGAATGTAAGCGTGTTTGTATTCACGGACTACCTACTCTTCCAAGTGATGTTTTTTTTTGTGCTTTTTTTTGTTTACGTGTGTGAATGTACGCGTGTTGGTATTCATGACGGCCTACGTATTTTTCCTGCTCAAAAAAAAAAAATGCTTCACCCTTACAAAGAAAATGTTCAAACTGAGATCTGGGCGCTGGCAATCTGCTCTTGATGAAAGCCGGCCCCCTTCGGCAGCCTAGAAATTAAATGCTTGTTCTGGCTTTTCTGCCGGCACCTGCACGTCTTTCATTTATTAAGCACCTGATCCAAAGAACTAATTCCATCATATATGAGTGTCCCAACTGTCATGCACTAATATTTTAAAATATGCAAGTCCTCCGTAGCTGGACAGAACCAAGGTAATGCTGTTTGCTGTCGCTTGGAGATACTCAGATTATCCATTGCATTTCGCCAAATTACATAATTCGCCTTAATTAATTATTCAACTTCTCAAACATTATAATTGGATTAAAAGCGTCAATAAGAAAATTGTAGAGCAATATGAAAAACTCCCGATACAGCTTTCTGTTGCTCAATACGTGCATAAAATACATAAAAGTGTTTAGCCGAGCATGAAAGAACCCCGCAAATACACGCAACATTGCCGAGCGACTAGAGGCACTTTGACCATGTCTTTTTGCATGTTGCACAGCGCATGCGCGTATGCTCCTAATTTTTATTTATTCTCGCAGTTTCCTAACAAAAACGAAGTTGTAAGTGTAGTGATCGCATGTATCTCTTTCTCTTTTGCTCCGTCTTTCGCGCTGCATTCAATATGGTTTCCAAGCTGTATTTCCTGCCACTATAAGCTCAGTATTCAGCCTCTCTCATTGAAGGTAAAGCTTTATCTCCTGTGTTTCTTTTTGTTTTCTTCCAGAAAAAAATAATGAGCTCTCTGCTTCACGCGCATACTTCGCTGTCATAAGAACTTTCGTATAGCAGGAGACGCATCTCTACCGTTGGCTAGGTTATGCACCCGAACTGCTGATGCACTGTATTAGTAGCTCGCCTCGTTAGTATCATAAGAGTCAAAGTCCGTAGGATAAACGGCCTCGTCTTGTTTGTATATATTTACGTTTAATTTTCACTGTGCGGCTCAATGACAGGGGAAGAAATGGATAGGCTTCAGCAAAACGAGCGTCTGCAGTGAAACGTACGAGCAGCGTGTCTCACTTTTGCGTTTTATATCTCTATTTACGACAACTGCAGTAAGTGCAAGACCCGATATCTCTGTGGATCAAATGAAGCACTATAAGAGAAATGACTCGGCCGCGATAGGCACAATTCATTGTCTGCGCTTTTCCGCCCCGCGAGTCCGATGTCTAGTCACGCTCCAGTCGGCATGAGCGCAGATATTTGTTCACTTCACGGAGCTAGTGTGCATTTCCTGTTTAATTTGACCTTACTTTCTTTTTGAGCCTGTTACTGCTCTTTCTTTTGCTAGGAGACCGTTTTCAGAGACAATGATTCTTGGATCGTGGCCACGTGCGTTAATGCCACCGGAAACGATGCTTCTATTGGATATGTTCTCGAAGTCGACTGACGTCACTGAATGCTATAGTGTGCGTTGCGTCGGTTCAGCTGGTGTTCCTTGCCTATACTCCCTCTCAAATATTTAATTTCTTTTTGCAGCGAAGCTGTTGTTCTCAAGCCGGTCGGCATTTTTCATGTCCGTGTCCATCAACAAAAATGTCAGGACTTTGCTGACGGAGGCGCACGCGAAAAAAAAAAAAAAAAAAACATTGGCCGCCATCCCGCCCTGCGAACGTGAATGTCCGGCGAAGCTGTATCAAACACCACACATGGTCGAGCATTGTATTCACGCTGTTCTCCTGGTGTCAATAATTTGCGTGGTCTACCCATGGCAGTCTTAGAATGAACTGAATGAGTTGCTAAACGGGTCTCCCTTTTATATATATATATATATGAAAGCGTGGTGACGTCACTAAGTATATATATATATGTGTGTGATGTATGCCTGATTGGAAACAAAGATATGCCGTTTGCGTTCAATTATTAACCTGGAGTTTTGTGTTTACGCCACGAAATTTTCCGAACATCGAGAGGTACGTATACAGCTTCGTTGTAAAATGCCGACCAATCACAGCGGAAGTGCACTGCCAGGAGCAGTGGCTCGTACCCCCGCAGAGGATTCAAGCATTCCGCAACGCGATGCGAACAGTGCATACATTCTTCGGAATCACGCATACAACATACAGAACAGCACAGTACGTTTCAATAAAGAACAAGCACAAAACAACGATGTGAATCGCATAATTGATGATAAGGTGCTCCTGATAACAAGGCGAAGCATGCAGCGCTCCCCAGTATACGTTTCCCGGTAAAGATTACTGTTGCGCAAGCTGCCTCGCCGATGCCAGCTTGCGACGGGGGGAGTGACGTCCCTATAGCCTTTCACATGTAAAAGAACCGGCCCAGCAACTGATTTCAATGTTGTTACAGCACCACTATGGGCGGTGGCATACTGTCAAAATTATCGTCACTACCATTGCTCTAAAGCAATAAAGCATTGCATGCCCACCTCATCGGTTGTAGTGGCGGTTTTCAACAGCTACGCTGGGAATCCACTTTCGCAGGGCCAAAATGACGAGTCAATATTTTTCGTGTTAGGGTACCCTCCTATAGTTTATAGTTCCAAACCAAACGTGCATGTGCTTGGCGTCGATGTGCCCTATTTTTACTAGACGCATTAATCAAGTGTATTCCGATCTTGCGCCGCAGAATGTTCTTTTTCGCATTCAGCTCTAAGAGAAAATGTTCTTTGTCGCATTCAGCTCTTAGGTGGGCCAGATGCAGTTTACCATTTCCAGTGAATGCAAAGTCAATTCGAATGAAATTGGGAGAGCTAGTGGGTGTAAGCTTTATGTTACGCGCTGTCGTAAACAAATGTTTATTTAACACTGGATTTACGTTTTCTTTCTAAGTTGCCGAAACTTCAGAAAATTAGAAAAGAAGTTGAAGTTGCAAGTTTACTGGTTCTTAAGTATGCACCAAAAAGATATCTCATTATTTTGTAAACATTACTTGTAATATTTTCTAAAGCGGACCGAGTAGGCCACATAATTTACAGCTCTCTGCTTTGTTAAATTGTTTAAGGTTTACTAAAAGTGGTATTCACAATTTGTTCGCATAATTCAGAGCCATGTACTTAACACATTTTTGTTTTGTTTTATATTTCCCTATAGACGCAGTTTACCTTATTGTCGAATCGCTTTTTATTTAGTTGCTTAGTTACAGAGTTGTCAACTTGATCTCTCGTTCTTTTTAAATATCACAACCTTCAGTAATTCTCGTTAAAGAAAGGTAATAATGACACAACGAAAGAAACTTGCTCCCACGAATGAGAACACTTCCTTTTCGTTTCATTTCATTTATTCATATTGTCAGCCTCGTACTGGGTCAATACAGGAGTGGAATATACATAAAATACAAATAATAAATAACAAGTAGCTGTCAAACTCAAGGAAAGAAGCGTTTATGAAACTCCTCAATTAAGGTGGAAAATTGGGCGACTTGGGGGCTAATCATCATACCGTGTGGGTGAAGCAGCGTATACTGACCACAACGCGGAGAGAACGCAATGGAACACGACACTTGCTGCACTCACAACTACATTGCGGTATTGAGGTACCACAGTACCCCAACTACCTCAATTATGTACGGGACACATCGATCTGACCCGCCGTGGTGGCGTAGTGGCTTTGCCCTTGCGCTGTTATGCCCGACGGCGCGGTATCAAATTTCGGCCACGGCAATCTCCTTTCGATGGGGGCGAAATGCAAAAACGACCGTGTACCGTGCAATGGTTGTACATTAAAGTACTTCACGTGGTCGACATTAATCCGGAGTACCCCATTACGGCCTGCCCCATAATCATATTGTGGTTAAGGTACGTGAAATCGCAGAGTTCACTTGATTTTTTCACATCGGTCTGGGATGCATGGAAGAAGAAAGAGATTAACACGTTGTTTACCTAAATATATAGCTTACCTAGTTATATGTTATATTGGTAAATGCATAGTTACATCGCATCAGCTAGCTTAAGTGAAACACTACTTCAGGAATACACTTCGAACGGAATTTGTTGACCGGCAAATACCGAATACTGCCAAGAAGTACAGAGATCATTATACAAAACGGAAAGCGAAACAGGAAGTGAATCATTGCTAAGATACATAGTGTTAATAAACTATGTGAAATTATCACTCGAAGCCACCTCCCCTCAACAGTCCGGTCGCGACTTTTTTTACTCAACAAATTTCATAAAAAGATGTCCAGTTGATGCCGAACATAATAATTTGTCGGTTACAATCTATTTAGATAGAAGCTGCCGAAGTAGAGGTTCTCCCTCTAAACAAGACCCGCCGTGTCATCCACTGCAGCGACCAATATCTAGGGATGGTACTAGGGGAAGACAAGGGCCCGCGGGCGCCAACCACAAACTTTCAGCTGCCACTCCTATACTGGGAAGATGAAGATAATGACTAGCTGAATGCCATGAAGTTAATCATACATAGTAATTGGTCATTGAACACCGCAGTTTTTACAATTAACCTATGTTCCCCAATGGGTGCGTTATGTTGAACTCAACATCAACCTCTAATAAACACCGAAGGTGGCCGCGCCACTCGAAGAGAAGCTGTAAGTTAAGAGCGCAAGTAACGAGTGCGGAAGAATACGACCACGGGCATTTTCTCCCAATAACAGTTTCATTCAAAATAAACGCGCGCTGCAGAGAGTACGAACTGCGTTTCACAGCCAAACCATAACGAACTCTGCACTTGTAAGGTGAAGCAAAAGAGCAAGAAAAAAAAAAAAAAACGGCATTGGCATTGAAGCATTGTTGCGATGCAGTGTGTTGCTACTGCCGAAACGCTTAATTTATGAGGCGTGTATGCAGTGCAAGACAGGGGCAAGTAGATATCGCAGGGAGAGGTCTACGTCCTGCAGTGGACATAAATATAGGCTGATGATGGTGATGATGATGATGCAGCTGGGCCCCTCGCGCATCCCTCTTTACACGCTGTGCCGTCTAGCAGCGCCACCATGACGTCTGGGCGTGGCGCGTGTCTGAATATATATATATATATATATATATATATATATATATATATATGTGTATGTATATGTATTTATTTATTTATTTATTTATTTATTTATTTATTTATATGGTGCGGGTTCGATTCCGCCTAGCATTGGATAAATCTTTTAAGATTTTTGTTAAAATGTGATTAGCATTCTTTGGTAACTTCAGCCAGTTTTCGGTTTGTCTGTCGGTCCGCGCCTAGCGTCTTTCACGCCTTCGATGGAGGCGAAATGCAAAAACGCCCGTGTGCTTGCGTTGTAGTGCACGTTAAAGAACCCCAGGTGCTCAACATTAATCCGGCGCCCTCCACTATACGGCGTGCCTCATAATGAGAACTGGTTTTGGCACGTAAAACCCCAGAAAAAGAAGAAAACCTCTTTCAGGTCAACTTGGGTCACCATGGTCTAATGAGTAAAGCGTCGAGCTGCTGTGCTGGGGAATCCAGGTTCCTTGAATTGATGTCGTTCTATACTCCTCAAGTGTTTGTAGGACAAAATAACATATTATTACTATAGCAATCTTGTGTTGATACGTTGTCAATAGTTGCAACCACTATTTGCGATACTTCTGAGAGTGAAATGAATTGATTTTATAGAACGCAGTCGAAACGACATGCACAGATGCATATTTATATAAGAAGGTAAATAATTTGATTTCACTAATTAACTAGAGTATGAAAGGCAACTGCTGGCATTTTTAACGTGTAAAGGAAAGATTGTTTGTGCCGTTTACTTGCTGTTCAATTGCCGCAAGAGTGAAGTTTGCAATTTTGAATTTACTAATGAACATCTTGAGTATATTGCCACCAGGTCACAAGGTCAATTGTGCTATCACTGTGGTGAAGACGGACATGTATACCGTGAATGCGCGTATCGCCGCCTTCGACTTCAGGGTTTTGCCGTCGACTCGCCAAGGCCAAGATTCGGCGAAAGACCAAGAGCAGGACGCGGCTTTCACCGAGCTACGGGAGCGTTGGCAGACACCACCAGTTCTTGCTCACTTTGACGAGGACGCTGATGATACTGAAGTCCATACCGACGCCAGCAACGTGGGTCTTGGCACCATCCTGGTCCAACACCAAGAGGGCACCGAGCGCATGATAGCTTACGCCAGACGTACACTTTGACGCGCAGAAGGAAACTATTCCACCTCAGAGAGAGTGCCTTGCAGTAGTATGGGTGACCATGAAGTTTAGGCCTTACCTCTACGGTCGCCTCTTCAAAGTAATGACCTACCATCATTCATTGTGCTGGTTGACCAATATACGAGACCCCGCTGGGCGACTCGCACGATGGAGCCTTTGTCTGCAGGAATTCAGTCTGAAGCATCGTATACAGATCAGGCCGCAAGCACGAAGATGCTGATTCGTTGTCGCATGCACCCACCGAAGTTTGTCATCCGGATGCTGAGGATGACAGCGTATTCCTTGGGGCGCTCACCACAACGGACTTGATCGCACGACAGCACGAGGATGCTGAAATCCGCGCAAACATAGAAAATCTCGAAGGACGCAACTCTCCCATACCTCGACGCCTTTCTCACAGTCTCTCGTCCTTCTGCCTTCGAAGTGGTGTCTTGTATAAGAAAAACTCGACCAGCAACGGCAAGCCCTACCTTCTCGTCATAGCTACGGACATGCGTGACGACATTCTTCTTGCCTGCCATGACGAGCCCACATCTGGGGTGCGATCACGCAAACAGCTCGCTTTTCCGTTCCTTCGCTTGCCTTCTCGTGATCGGTCAGAATTGTGACTGCGTCAGCGGCCGTCAGAGATAGCGGGGTGGTAGCGCAGCTTTCCCACTTTGTGACGTAGCAGTGAAACCAAACGTGCAGAAAGCGAGCTGTTTGCGCGATCGCACCCCAGATCACTTAGGCTCCTCACGAACTTTCGCCAGAGTTAGACAGGCGTACTACTGGCCCAAACTTTCTACATCTGCAAAGCGCTAGGTCAAAAGTTGTCGTGAATGTCAATGCCACAAATCACAGCCACTGAAACCCGCGGGGCTGCTGCAACCAATTACGCCACCCAGGGCACCACCCAGAAATAGATTTACTCGGGCCTGTTCCATTATCATCCGCCGGGAACAAGTGGATCATAGTAGCGACAGACTACTTAACCAGATAGGCCGTGACAAGGGCTCTACAACACGCTACGGCTGCCAATGTTGCCCAGTTTTTTATAGAGCAGATCGTTCTTCGACATGGAGCCCTGTCGTACGTGATCATTGACAGAGGCACAGCTTTCACGGCCCAGCTGACTGATGACATATTTAAGCTAAGCTACACGAGTCATCGCAAAACCACTGCATATCATGCGCAGACCAACGGGTTGATGGAACAATTGAACAAAATCATTGCCGACATGTTATCCATGTACGCCGATGTATAACACAAGACGTGGGATCAGGTTCTACCATACGTAACATTTGCGTACAACTCTGCCATCCCGGAGACAACGCGATTCACTCCGTTTCGTCTTGTCTATGGACGTGAGGTTCAGACCATACTGGATGCGATGCTTCCACACGATTACGACGCATTGCTCACCGCTGACGCTGAGCAATTTACGCAGTACGCCGAAGAAGCTCGCCAATTGGCACGCCTACACATCACGCAACAGCAGAGTGCAGATGCACGCCGCTACAATCTTCCCCATCGCAAAGTCGAATACTACCTGGCCGATTCTGATTCCGATCAAGTTTGGGTGTGGACGCCGGTGCGCCGCCAGGGGTTGTCAGAGAAACTTCTCAGTCGCTACTTTGGACCCTAGAAAGTGCTGCGTCGCGTTAGTGACGTGAACTACGAGGTTCTCCCGGATAATGCCATATCGACCCAGCGTCGAAGGCACCACTCGGAGATTCTGCACCTTGTACGACTCAAGCCTTATTTCCCGCGATAGTGCGACAACGTTTCAACTTTATGACTTACTTTATTTTTTTTTCTCACACCCCCACTGTGCATACTTTCTGTTCGATCCCTCTTTTTTTCCTCTACCTACGTCGACTAGCACTAGCATCGGGACGATGCCCGTTTTTTTCAGTGGGGGAAAGTGCCACCAACTCATGAGGTGCGGCAAGCGCAAGCCAGTATTCAGGCAAGGAGAGAAGAAGTTGCTTTTGGGTCAGCCATCTTGGCTAGTGCTCATCTCTGCCGGTGCAGTACTTTTTGTTATAAAGGTCTTCTGTGGCACGTGACAACAGAGACATGATGTACGTCCCACCCTATAGGTCATCAAACGCAACCTTAATCTCTAGATCAGCGCACTCGAAAACAGAAAAGGAAGCTTTCAAAACGTATACGCATGGTATTCCACAAAGCTTTTTTCGTAAGATGGTTTCTTTGGCTTGCGGGTTCGCTTTACACCTATTGAGTGCTCTTAGCGAGAAGTCATTTATGTTTATAAAAAAGAATTCGCGTCGTGAACAATGGAACAAAAAAAAAATATCGCAATGCACCACATCCTCACAAAGGGTCACATGATCTGAAAACTCTATACGTTGGAGATACGATGCGCCAGTAATTTTCAGTGCAACAAACAGGCATGCGCCCTTGTGTGTGTGTTGCTATTCAAAAAGAAAACTCGATGAATTTCAACAGGCACCGTATTACGTAAGATTTTTTTCGCCAGATTCATTTGATATCTTTCCCGCTGAGTGAGCGATCTCGGCAAGAGCGAGAGCGCGACTTGGTTCGAACCAATGCGATAGGCAAAAAAAAAAAGAATAAAAATGAAAGGAATCGTTACCTACTACGGGTCATCTAAACAAAAAATACTCTGTCAGGCAATCCAGAACTATTATTCCTTGTGCAAACGGCATCGTCTACCCGATTCACTTGTCATACAGACGTGTTCACGTTAGTCGAACAGAGCGTCGTCTAAATAATCGGTTTAACGAACATAAGAACAAGTTACACAGAAATTATGGACATCATCATACTAATTACCTCTCGTAAGCGTTTGGTATAGGGCACTTGTTCTGTGTATGCAGAATATTCATTTAGCTCGAAAAAAGATAAAAGTTTTTTTTCCCCAGAAAACTTGTAAATAGTTCATCAATGTACCCTCAGTGAGATTAGTGCATGGTCAGATGAATTTTCCAGAGGCACGAAGAACTGCACTTTCTTGTACATATGCTAACCACCTGTTTCTTTATGTACTGCGTACATTGTCTTTATTATTTTGCTTACTTTTACCAGTGCGCAGATCTCTAGTAAAGTTTTGCTCGGGTGCTGGAGCAGTTAGTATCATTTTCATTTTTTAAACAATAATGTTGCAGTTTCAGCCCATAGGCGAAGCATAAATTGCGATAGGAAATTAGTAGAGAGCTATACGGAGTAAGGATAGTAGTTTTATCAGCTGTATAAACTTGCACATGCAGCAGCGCCAGCAACGCGCAGAAATGTTGTCGACGCCCTCGGCGTTTTTCCTGCGTTCGCTCCGTACGTGCGCGGGGTTGGTGATTGTTGCCGGTGCCTCTGGGGGCTGCTCGGAGGTTTTCGACGAGATCAGAATGCAGCGTCGGAAGTCTTTACCACCTTCGCGCCTCACAACGTTTTTATATAAATACGCATTTGGTGTCGCAGCTAAACGTCACCTCCCCTCCCTCCATCCCGTCCCCCCATGACCTTTCGCTCGACGGAAGAAGTCGGATTTGCTCTCTATATATGGTGATTGTAAAGGAGGAAAAAGACGCTTAATTCTGCAGTCCTTCAGGGAGCACGGCGCAGAAGGCGCGTTTGCTCTCCGCCGTGCGTTCGCTCCCCGTGAAAGCGCGCGTCCCTCGCGCGCCTTCACTCGCACATACCTCATACGGCGCGCGGCGACGATTTCATCGCCATTTGACGTCATACAGAACCTCACGGCGACGGCCACGGCGACACCACCGGTAGAAATCCGCTTTGAGTGTCCATATAATTGCTATCGCAATAACATTTTGCTCCGAGAAAGCGCTTCGATGTTGCCTATACTTCATGAATCTTCTTTTGCGTGGATCAAAACTCGGCCAAATTTCAACGTCACTGTAAGAGTCAAATGAATACCCAACTTGCATAGCTTGGTGACTGAAGTCACACGGATACTATTCTAAATGTTAACAAAAAAATAAAAATGCATGTCGGTCGAAAATTATTTCCTGGGCTCATTTTTTAAGCAATGGAGTTGACCTCTGCAGTAAAGATGCCTAAAGACGAACAGAGGGGAAGGACAGGAAAGGCAGGAAGGTTAAGGAGGTCACACATGGTTTGCTACCTTACCCTGTTGAAGGGGGAAGCAGAAAGTAAACGGAGAAGGCAAGAAAGCACGCGATAAGCGCGCGTGCACACAACAGCGTTTACCGCGCAATCAAAGGCATTCTCAAAGCCCAGTCATCTTCCAAAAAATGCAGCAGTACTCTTCAGACTTTTTGTGCATGTGTCGGTATAGCCCATGGTGCCAATAATTTTTCTTGCATGATCGCTCTTTCGTCCAATAGGATTAAAACGGCATATGCGAAGTCTGTCTTTCATCATCAAAAGATGAACAGTACTGAAGATATGTGTACTGGTATCGTACAGCGTAACATAATTTAGAGTCGTGTGAACATAGCACAGCGAAATGATAGGTTCCCGCACACGCTGATAAGACTTATACACGTCACAGAAAATAAATAGCATGATTTCATTCAAATTTTAATTGATTAGAGTGACCAATTATAGCTCCAAAAATTTGAGGAATTACTAAAAAGCATTCGATTACTTCTACGTTACTCTCTTCCCAACGTTTATCACCATTGCAAAAATAACGTACATAGAACGAACTTGCCTGGTTATTTTAGTACATCCTCAGCAACCCTTACTCTTTATGGCGAGTCTTTCCTACAGTTAATGTACCAGAAATTTATTTTTACTGCTGTTTCTGTATTGAGTACGAAGTTTCTGGCTAAATGCGCGTACGTGTGTTCAGCGAACAGTGAAAGACAGGCAGCAAGATTCATTTGTTGGTTTAGAGCAGGAACTCCGGGCGAGGAAGAAGTTTGGCAAGTGACATGTTCTTTTGAAAACGTGTTCAGGGGAGACAAAGCCAACTTTGAATTGCTTATTACGCTTCCTTTCGTGCTATCTCTTGGGGCGTCGGCACTAGGATACTGTAATAAGAACGTATGTGATGCCATATTTAATTGTGTAAGTGGAACAAAGACACTGCCATTTTAATTTTATCCGTGTTCTTTTTGCACATCACAAAAAAAAACAAATATATTAGCACCAAATTTTATTTAATATAGCCGTAAAACTGATATTAACAATTAGTACTCATTTATTACCTCATTCTTAATTTACGAAACTAAATTTAAGTTTTGTTCCCGTTCTACCTACTGCTGCCTGATTCATGGCCGATCCCCCGTAGTGGGTTGAGCCCCCATACGCATAACGATGGGGGTTATGCGATGGGGCGATGGGGGTTGAGCCCCCATCGCTGAACTGTCAAAAACTGATCAACAAGAAGAACGTGAGGGGTATTCGAAATTAAAACGTGGGAACGATTTAGGAAGCCATGAAATATGGACGTAGCATGAAATCAGTGAGAAGAAAACTTGGCATAGGAAAAGGCCAGATGTATGCACTGAAAGATAAGCAGGGTAATATCATCAGCAATTTTGATGACATAGTAAAAGCAGCGGAGGAATTCTTACTGACCTGTACAGTTCCCTGAGCAGCCAATCTACTTTCATTCGAAGTAGTGATGATCAAGACACAGAGGCTCCTTCTATAACTAGCGATGAAATTAGAATGGCCTTTCAAGACGTGACCCGGGGAAAATCTGCTGGAGAAGATGAAATAACAGTCGATGTAATAGAAGACGGAGGAGATATCATACAAAGCTTGCGGCCCTTTATTCGCAATGCCTCACGACTTCAGGTGCATCAGATAACTGGAAGAATGCCAGCATTATAATAATCAATAAGAAGAGAGACGTTAGAGAACTTAAGAACGTCCATTAGTTTGCTTTCAGTACTGTTTAAAATATTCACCAAAAAAATAATTTTCAATAGAAACGTACTCTATAGTCCAATATACAAGAATCGAAGTATAACTATATAAATAATTGGGCGGATATGGCCGTATAGAACCATATATATATATATATATATATATATATATATATATATATATATATATATATATATATATACAGAGTGTTTCAGCGAACACTTTTAAAAATCCTTAAAGGTTCTGCGTTCTGCCCCCGCGGCTGCTGCTCACGGAGCTGCCGCGCAGGCGCCATATCTTGAAAGCGATCTGCGATGTGGCCGAAGTGTGCGGCCGCGCGAGCCTCATCTTCACAGCGATCTGAGATGGGGACAAAGTGCATTCGCCGAGTAGCATCATATGCGCGGTGCTTTCGACGTTTAATTCGAGTTGAAGCGAGAGCTCGCGCAAAGGTCAATTCGCTCGCTGCCGCTGGTGCGCTTTTTCACTCCAGCGTTTTGACGAGCTTCCGCGGTCAACGAGCGAGATTTGTTCATGTTTACCTGTTGGTGCGTGACACCGTGCTTGTTTATTTAGTTAGTAAGCGAATATTTAAAACTTTATACGGCCTATGAAACTACTATCCTTACTTCGTATAGCTATCTACTAATTTGCTATCGCAATCGATGCTTCGCCTTTCTGGCGGAATATCAATTTTTTTCGACGCCATGATGACTAGCTTGTTCTCCTTGTATATATAGCAGATGCGGGTATATACACCTTTGTGTGCATTCTGAAATAAACAAAATTCATCACTGTTCACTGAAGAATAAAAAGCCATGATAGAATGTGTAATCGCGACTGAACGAGTACGTAGAAAGAAACAGAAACACAGAGACAACGCTACTTTCAAATACAGATTTTATTCTATCATGGATTCTAACCAACTAGTCCGCCAACGTGTTTTAACCGAATAAAAAGCGCCATTTGCAGCCGATGTAGTGAACAACGTAAGCAGCAGTGGGGCTTACCTGAAACATCCGTAACCATTTCTTTCATGAATCCTGAGTTTTTCATGCATCTGACGACTTTATCGCGCCAAAGAATGTTCACACGGTGCATTCATGCAGTCACTTGCTTTTTCCCCTTTCTGTCCTCAGAAACCAGCACAGCATCCCATTCTGATGTAGTCATGGAAAACACTGAGGCCGCGGCGGCCGCATTTCGATGGAGGCGAAATGCAAGAACGCCCGTGTGCTTGCGTTGTAGTGCACGTTTAAAGAAGCCCAGGTGGTCAAAATTAATCCGGAGCCCTCCACTACGGCGTGCCTCATAATCAGAACTGGTTTTGGCACGTAAAACCCCAGCAATAAGAAGAGCGCGTGGACCACACAAAAGTTAGTAATTCACCGCACAAGAAACTGTAGCCACCGAGTGTTCCGTGCACGACGACACTACAAACGCCCTTGCGGTGGACGCAAAAACAACCGGCTTTGAAGGCCGTCTCGGTCGCTTTCCCCAGCGCCAGAGAGAGAGAGAGAGAGAGAGATGGCGCGAGAAACAACGCAAGGCAAGCGAAGGAAGGCGCTAGGTTCGCGCTGGCTTGGGTGCGCAATTCATAAAGAACAAAAGGGCCGAGTTGGATATCCCCTCCATCATTGCAGCCCAAGCCCTGTCGGCTTAAGAGAAGGGCCATGGTAAACAAATAAATAAATAATAAATAAAGCACGCCTCTAAGAACGGGGGTTTAAAAGCGCCTCAATCCGACTGGGCAAAAGAGCTTTACGAAATGTGCGCCTGTGGATATAGGGTGGAATCGCGCCACTGCGGCTTTTCTACGTATATAAATTTCCCTGATGTGGCTACCTTCGCATTTCAAGGAAGCTGAGGCTGGAACACCCGCGCCGCGAAAGTAGTTTCTTCAAAATGTGTTATCTTTCACTGGAACCATGTCTAAATTCATCGCAAGTAAACGACGCTGACTTTCTACACTTTTGTTTAAAGAAAGTGAACACACTGTAGAACGCTGAAGAAAGAGAGAACGCAAACGCAACGCCCACAATATTAACACTTTTGAAAAAAAAAAAATGTCGCAGTTTCACCCGAAAGGCGAAGCATCAATTGCGATCCTTATTCCCTTTATACCCCTTTCCCCAGCACAGGGTAGCCAGCCGGTATTTACACTGGCTAACCTCCTTGTCTTTCCCTATCTTTCTCTCTCTCGAATAAGTTTTTTTCACAGAGAAAGTCATTTGTACTATAATGCAATGTAAAAACTCCCTTTTAAATAGCAAAGCGCGAAAAGCTGGATCAAACTCAGCCACTCTATGTTTTTTGGGAGAATAGTATAAGGGATGATAGCTCGACATATTGAAATTTGTAGCGCGCACAATAGACGAGGACACAGTGAAAGTGGACACACGAACGCTAATGTCTCCACTTTCACTGTGTCCTTGTCTATTGTGCAAGCTACAAATTTCATGAATATTTATCAACTCGCCCAACTATCAGTTCTGCTGCAGTCCATGAGAGCTCCAGAAACGCGGGCACGGCTAACTGAAACGCTTAACAATAGGGAAAGGGTTGGGGGAGGGGAGAGGGTATTCTGGAAGAGTTAACCTATAAGTGGACTGTCCATTTCGGCTGCTGCTGAAGAGCTGATTGGCTAGGGGGGGGGGGGGGGGGGTATCAATGAGATGGAGGCAGGTGCCCCCACCTTGTCTCCTCTTTGCTGATACAGTTGCAGCCAATCAGCTGCGACCCAGATGCATGGACAGTCAACTAGGTGAACTCTTAGAGAATACCCCGCCAGTCTGAAGACAACAAAGTGTCAAATGCTCTTGCAAAGCAACCTCAACCCAATTAAAGCGATTTCTTCTATAGCAAGTACTTCAAGTATAGTATAAGTACTTCAAGTACTTGCTATAGTACTTACTGTTAAAGTTTCTTGAAAGACAAATGTTTCTTTTGTTTTTAGTTTTCCGTCATTGCAGTGTCATTATTACATGGGGTATAGTAGAGAAGAAAGTAGAGAATGTACTGCCGCTAACGATAGCGGCGACTGGTTCGTTGGATGCTTCTGCTCGATCGAAGTAGACACAGATGATGAGAGAAAAGAAAAACTTTCTATTTACAATTATTTACAAGAACTTACAAGTACAGAAACACATACAAGGCGGAACTGGTACACATAGGGCGACCCTATATCGACATAGTCGATGGTGCATAGCACCGTAGTTTGTCCAGAACGCTTGGACGGGGCACCGGGGCCACGTTTTCTACCCTTCGGTGCCCCGCCCCAAGCATTTACCACCCAATTGCCACGAAGTGGCTGTGAGTGGTCCGCCGACGCACCAATCACGAATCCTGTGCTAGGATAGTCTTGTTCGCCGGCGCTTCCAGCATTGCCGATCTATAATTAAAGACAAAACTCGTTCTTTTCTAGCAGCAGGCTTACAGGTATGTAGAATCCATAAATTCAAATAGGGATACAGACGAGAAGGCGATACCCTACTGGGATACGGATCATATACTGCCATATCTGGAAGCTTATATGCTCTAAAAGTCGCATGGAAGCTTATATGCTCTAAATCCATGTACAACATCACTTAAGGGGGGACCAGCTCTGTTAGGAATGACTGAGCATGCTTGTTGTGTAGCTGAGTGTGACCATTGCTCAATTACAGCAGTTCAAGCACTCACGCATTGCGTGAAATAAAGAGAAAAAAAATCAAGTCAGGCATTGACGAGTGCGCAGCCCTGTTTCTGTGCAGACTATAGTCATAATCTGCTTTCTCTCTTCGTGGTCACAAGTACTCGAATGTGGTTCATTCAAGTTCACGAAAAACAGAGGACGCGAAAACCGTCGAGTGCCATGTACTCTTGCTTATTTGCCGTAACGGAACAATCGAAGCGCAAGTTACGAAGTCGACAAGCGCACCCGCTGGCCGCGTCTCTGCGTGCTTCTCTGGAAATGACGCGTAAGCTTGGCTTTGCTACGTTAATGTACGGCATCAGTGGCAGCCACATAGAAGTGCAGTGTTGGTTACATGTTGCTATTATTGTCACGTTCTTCCCGAAAGCTCGAGGCCCAGTTGTTTTGGTGTAAAACAACGCCATGCAATTTGTCATAACGACGATAAGCAATCAGATATCTTTCCTCCACCACTAATGGCGTCCATTCAGGTGCGATCATCTTTCCTTGCTGCATGGAAAACAGTGATAAAAGCAAACGAAAATAATAACGGTGTAATGTAACACACCGACAAAACATATCAAGTATGTTTTGTTTCTACAAGGTCGAGCACGCGCACAGCCTTTTTCTTAATTGGTTCGTAATGTGATGCCAGCACGCCTGCACGCGCTTGCTTGCACAGAAACACTATTAGTATAGGACTGCATGATATTCTACGGTTTCATAATTATAGATGACTAACCCTAAAAGGGGTCCTGAGCCACCCCTCGGGATTAATGAAAGAACATAGTCCGCGGATAGCATACGCTGCTGCGAACATCTGAACCAAGTTATGCAGCCGTGCGCGGCGCGTTGAGCTCGCAAGCGGAGCGCGAAGTCGCCTTTTAACAGCGGAACTGTTTAAGCCGAGTGTTAGTCCGTAACATGAGAACAGAAAATGTGGGCCGATCCTGGCGGTAGTGCAGAAAGGGTCGTAGCGCAATGGCACGTACCCCTGTCAACTAGCGAAGCTGAGCCTGGCTAAGTCTAGCAAGCATGGTTGGGACTACTTAAGCTTAGTCAGTCATCGATAGCCAATCGATAGCCAATTAATAGCTAATCAATAATCCATCAATAATCAATAAATTCCGGAAAATGCTGGGGATGACTTGGTAGTGCTTAGTCTAGCCCAAATACGTGGTCAATATCTTGCGATAGCCAATCGATAGATAATAAATAGCTAATCGATAATCAACAAAAACATCGATAAATTTCGGGAAATGCCGGGGATGACTTGGTAGTGCTTAGCCTAACTCAAAAGCCAGGACTATAGCTAAGTGCCCATGAGCTCCGCTGTCTCTTTGGCATAGCGCCTCCAGTAAAAGCTACGCTATTTTTTTTTCTCAAACGCTCTCTTTACAACAGAAGCCTGCTTCTCGATCTTTTCCGGACACTTTATTTCGTTAATATAAAATATTCCTAGACGCGGCTTGCTATTATCCAATAGCTGACATCAATCAAGAAGGGTGTTTGGATCAGTGCGCTGCTTCCTACTGTTACTGTGTATATTTATAGACGAAGCTTAATAAACAGGCTAAAGTAAACGAAAATCTGCTTCCGAATTTCGCTAATAATTACGTACTTCCTAAAGAAGCCAACTATCGTTTCCTCACGTTCTGCAGCGGCCACGCGCGTAAGAATTAAGCTTTGGTCACTCTGCTTATCGGGTCTCGCTAATTTCGACTAGTTTTGAACACTCAACTAACTTCGAACCACGCGAAACTTGAAGTCGGACTACACGCATGCTTGCCCGCGCGCTCTCACTCCTAGCCCATCCTGGTTAGACGCCTTGGCAGGCTTCGCGTTGTATAGAACTATTGATAGCGCTTTTAAAATGCACAAGTTGGATATGGCTACTATCCATCGGTAAAGCGGGTGCAGGACAAAGGCGGTCCGCACCACGTAGCACGGCCACACTTGAGCATCTGAGCACGAGCACGCACTCGAGCCCTGTCGTGCACAAAGCAAACGCTGCGTATATGCACTACAGTTGCTTGTAGCTGTGGTCTGCTACGTAGCGTAGATACCGCGGCCACCTGGGGTGGCCGCGACGAGTCCGTTGGCTGAGCGAACTGCGGCTCACCGACGAGCACCGTGTTTGGCACGTAGTAGGTGCCAGAATTGGAAGTAGTACAGTCTACGTTAACATCCAAAATCAAGTTTGAACTGCGCGTCACGGTGACATTCAGTTGGTGGTGTGTTGTGAGCACGCCCCACTCGACTGTAGCCTTCGCAGTGCAAGGCATCATCAAACCAGGAGCGGAAGCACCGCGAGGAGGATGTTTGATTGCTAATAACTCCGCTTCTGCTGAGTGTATTGAAGTACTTTTTGCGACAAAGTATTTCTTAAATAGTCTAATTTAACTTCAAATGCATTTCTCGACCGCTTCAAAAGGTGGTTCAGGGCTCCTTTCAGGGCCACTACAAAACGTCAAAATTGCCTCGGGTTTAATATACGTAAGTACCTTTCCTACGTGCATAACTGCTGGTGCTCCTACCCGCGCCTGCTGGGTGCAATGGCGCTTGTAGGGACATTTAAACCGAAGGTTTCCAGGCGAATCATCCTGGAATTTGGCGACCGTGGTTGCTGCTGTTGCTGTCCTGCCGAATAGCTGACGCAGGGTAAAGCACTCACAGAAAAGATCGGCTTATATGCAGCCGCATCTGCACTACCTCTTCGTATGTGCCGGTGGATGGCTGTGTTCCCTGTGGAAGTATGCAGTGAAACAGCAAACTGTGCAAACAAATAGATGCCTTTAAGCGCATAATTATTTTATTAAACCAAAGCTTTATATGGCTTCTTTCCCGAGGTTTTGCGAATCTGCTCGGTCGACTTTTTTCCGGGTAAGGCGGACCGGTCCTGGTGGTAGTGAAATAGTAAACTGGGCTGATCACGGAGATTGCGTGATCAAAAGTGCCAGAGAGAGTGTAATTTGCGGCCTTTTGACGTGGGTAGCGTTTTGGGGGTCTTCACATTTTTCTAATTTGGCGCGCAGGCGCGTCATTGCAATGCTGCAATACCTGTTGGAGATGAACAATTTTATAATGTTTAATTAAGCGCTCCAAGAAAGCTTTGCTTGACATATATTCGACAATGTGCGATGAATCTCCATTTTCCTGTCTTGTTTTGCGGGTGACACGCAGTTTCCCGGTGAGACGAGTTGTCCCTCCCCATCTGCTTACAAGATGACCATTTCTTTTTGAATGTGGGGACATTCCTTAAAAGAGGCATTGCGAGGCCCGAAGCAATTTGAGTGCTTCAGAGCCGTAGCTATGCAGCTGTCACATCTGTGCACACGTTGCTCACGTGTCCAGCTTCATGAAATTTACACATTGCAGTGTTATTGGTATGATAGGATGAACTACGCCTTAAAATGGCCCACTTCAAATGTAATAGAAACACTTCACCATCGAATATATTATTTGCACAGCATGACTTATCGATGCGAGAAACGCATGTGATAACCCCATCTGTAGCTGACATAATAAACAGTGGCAAATCAGCGTTGAAAGCAGACTCTTCAGTGTTACACAAAAAGACCTAATTTCCCACCATTCTGTGTGCTGTGAGCACGCACAGACCTGTGAAAGATGTCGTCAATGAGAAAGAATAAATATTGCAAGTAATGGCGTGAAAAAGAAACCTGTATTGTCGAAGCACCTCTAGTGTGAAGGCCGGTCTGTATTTCTACAATTCACCGTATTACCCGGTTGCATGTTCTATACACCTGGCTCGATTTAAAAAAAAAAGAAAAGCGAATCTAAAGCAAACTTCCTGGAGTAATTTATACATAGACCATATACTTGTAAAAACCGGCTTTCGGTGGCACTATCATACGTTCAGTGACATGTGTCAGGTGCAGATAAGAGAAGTACGTACTGGCACTATTGAGACACTATAAGGCAGTGTGTGCACCAATTACACATAACGTAGGCAAGCGTTTGGCTCAGATTACATAAAAGCAATAGTATGCTTTCACTTTTTTCTCATTATCTGGCGTAGTGAATGTGTTATATCCATTTTCCTAATACTCAAGCTCCGACATTTCGTACAGTATCGGGGATGTCACAAAAATGAACATTGTCTCTTACTTTAAGCTACGTGTGAATTGACGTACGACTTGGACAACGAAGGTGAGCTTGAGCACACCTGCTGTATGACGGCATCCCGGCAATCCCGATAACTTTGATGGCCCTTAGAATTTTGCTAGCTACAGGAAACGCCATAGTGTGAGCCTCAGGATTAGTTTGGGCACGTGGTGTTCCTTTAGGTTCCCGTGCACCGAATACATGATTCACGATCGTTCTTGCATACTGCCTCCATCAAAATTCGGCCACCGCGGGTGGGATTCGAACCCGCGATCTTGTTCCTAGCAGTAGAACGCCGCAGTCACTAAGTTTCCGCGGTCGGTTGATCGTCTTGGAAACGTGCACAAGAATATTACGACGATATATGGATAAGATTACGAGTCAAGAATACGACGATATATGGATAAGCTGGGCCTGCCAGACTCGAAAAGTGTGCATACAACGCGTTTTCTGTTTAATTTGATTCACCGGAATACAGAGGCTTTCTTAGTTCTTTGTCCTGCCTATATACAACGAACCTCCGGCATATGAATGCGTAAAATGTCGCCATGTACGTCGCTTAGTCAGTGTATTCTTAGCAGCTTTTTTTTTTTTTTTTTTTTTGTCTCCCAGAAATAGCAATGATCTTCTAAGTACAGCAGTGCATGTGTTCAAGTCGTCTTCTTTTGAACGCTTGCTTGCTTAGTTCTTAGATGCGCTGTTTTTCTCCACGTAGCTTGCCGCTCATGGCATAATTATTCTGCATTTGCAAGCCCTTGTGCTAGGAGTGATGCCGGGAAACGTCGTTCTTACCGCGTATTTTAATACTCATCGTCCGTCCTTGCTGTATGAGTGACACTCCCCAGAGTGCCTTCACGCACGATTTCACCGTGCGCTACGTAATCTAGCATGACAGGGCCGCCGGGTCTATAAATCCTGCCGTGTGTGCAAAGTGTAAACACACGTGAAGGCATGCCAGGCATCCCTGAAGCAGAGTAATCTCGAGAGGATAGTTTTCAGAGTGGTCTTCCGTGCGCTCCAACTGGTCCCGCGGTGCACTTAGTTAAGTAGGTCGCAGCTGGCCCTGAGCGAACGCAGTCGCATTTGCCGTCGGAATCAGTCATGCGACTGAGGAGCAAGTATTTTACTACCCGGCTCAACTGAGGAAGCGCAGTCCCTCTCGCAAATTTCAAATCTGCACGATGGGCTTAGTGAGCCATGAAATTGGGACACGTGGAAAATAATCTGGGCATATGTATTCACAAAACAGTGGTAGGGTAAGCCTTTAGTAAGAGCAGGCACCGGTTATTTGGAACAAGGAAGGGATCAAATGCGGTTGGACAAAGGAGAAAGACAAACTATCTGTAGTGACGGAAAGGAACCCGATGCCCGTGACGCAGAAAAATTGACAATAACTACACGTGGTTACGAAGGCGCGCGCGCAAATACGCAGTTATGACGAGATTTTCAAAGCTACATAATTTTTTATGCAGTGATTATATGTTGTTTTATCGGCATTAGTGCACACAGCCATTATGCAAATACACCCGGCATATTATTATAAGAAGTTTCACATACACTATCACGCACAGCATGGACGAAAACTAGAAAGATCACTATTTTAAACAGTTGTGTCAGGTGGTGGCTGAAGACACGGCAGTTTTGTTTTGCCTATTTCTTTACTCATTGTTGTCTTATTATTTTTTTTTTGCCCACGCATTTTTGCTGCAAAACAACAGACTCGTAACATGCGAAAGCGCGATCTCAGAGGAACTGTGGAAGGTTACCCCTAACTTAAACCGGCAAGGTCTGCAGTATCATAGACAGGGCTGGGAAAAATATTTTGTAAATGTATAATTATAAACATTGAAGATACTTTGTCGATAAGTATTTGAAATACATATACGAGGTGTTAGCAAATTTTTTTTTGTATCCTATACACCAGGGGTTCTCAAGTACGGTCATCCCAGGGAACCCTGCTAACCTCCATAAAGTGCCAAGGAACCCCCCCCCCCCCCCCGAATTAACGGAATGTCGAATTATCGAGGGTATCAAGAAAACAAATAAACAAGTACTTCATGCGTCATCACGCTTCTATTTACTCAATTAATCGTCAAATCTTGTTTCTATTTAGCACAAGACCAGTGCGGAAGCTGAAATTCTCTTCATCTCATGACTGATTAGCGCTAGCAGCGGCGAAGGCCTCGCGACATCCTTCGCGGCGCGCGTTTTCATCTGAGACGCGCTTTGCACACCAACGGGCGCACATCTCGATTATTTTTTCGCCACTCAGTTGCTCGCCAACGAATTGTCCGTCCATCGCGATGTAGCCGGTGCTTTTTATCTTCGACAGCTTTGCACTGAATCAAAGCGAAACTACTGCTTGCCGCAACCGCTGCGAACGAAACCGCGGCCGCTATCGACGCGATCATGGACGGCGACTTTACGGTTCAGAAGGCAGGCGGCTGACGCACGCACAAAGTCAAAACGAAACTACCGTTCGCTGCAAGAAGTGCGGACGAAAGTGCGGCCGGTCGCGATCGACGCTTCCATGGGAGGCGACTGCGCAGTTGTGAAGGCACGCAGCCGACGCGCGCATCGAGTGAAAACGAAACTACTATTTGCCGCAACCGCTGCGGACGAAACTGCGGTGGTTATCGACGCGATTAGAGATAGCGACTACGCACTTACGGAGGCACGCGGCTAGCTGCCAACGCGGTGTTGCGCGCGGCGATAAACGCAAGAATAAAGGCTTTAAAGGCACAATTAGGCACGAAGCGCTTCGGCGTTGCTGTCAGTCACGTGCCGCGTACGATCGCCGCTGAGGACCACGGCGATGCGGACTACGCCGATTCGTTTCGGTTGGACGCTACGCCGTTCTTGCTCTTCTGCGGCGCGCATTTGCGGCGCTCCGCGCATTTTTTAATTTTTTTTCCTCCAACGTATGCGTCAGTGCGCACACTATCGGCACCGACCCTAACTACAAATAGGAGAAACGCGCATGGTGGTAAGCTACGGCCTCCGAGATTCAAGTGTGAAAGCTTAGGCGCGCTGCCCGTTCTCAGAGTTTGGGTGGCTAAAAGCTGCTTGCGTATTTATTGCGCAGTTCGCGCGTTGCTGTTACGCACTGTGATGTGCTTTTTGAAACTCGGGCATGGGTAATAGAGGTTCTTTCGATCAAGCGCACCTCGTGTTCGCCGTTTTAGACACTTGTCGAGAGCGGGACCAGGGAAAATTTATCAGTGGCTCGCGGAACCCCGAGCAGGGGCCTGCGGAACCCGTAGGTTCCGCGGAACCCACTTTGAGAACCCATGCTAGTATACACTATCTGCCATTTTTATCCTAAAATATGTCGATACTTTAGTTAATTTCTCACTGTACCTCCAGTATAGCGGCCACTGCAAGTTTGCAATATTTGCTATGCAAGTATTTCAACTTCTCCTAATACCCTATCAATTCCTATCATTTTTTCTACTAACTCAAAAATATAGTTAGAAGTCTTACAAGGATAGTATATTGTCATTTCGCACGATTGAAGGGCTTGCATCAGATCAACAGAGATACCCTGCGCAAGCTGTGATATTTCTATTCCCACTTTATGAATGGAAAGAAAAAATTGGCGTCCACCCCTCTTGCAGCACGAAGCTACCAGAGAAAGGTTTCCCAGAAAGAAATTTTCGCGGCTGAAGAAAAATTGGCCCTAGTCCAGGTTGTAGAACCCGTAACTGTTGCCTTACTGGCGCGGTGGCTCAACCATCTAAGCTAACCAGAAGGCTAGCTGATCGAAGCCGAACTAATCGACAACTCGAAGCACAGACACTGAATAAGCCAATAAGCGCATTTCTTTTACCACTGACTAGAATTTTGCTAGGTTTGTTCAAGCTGCCCCTGTACACGCATCCGTACTACGCACCTGCAGTACATTGTAGCTAAGATGCAAGGAGTGCCTGTCCCTAGGATATTTACAGCAGCATGTGTGACACTCGCTCGTTTGCAGTAACCAGCGCTGTTGGTTGTCTTAGAATTTTAATTTTGTTTTGGCAGATGCCACAACCTGAGTAACGTGGCTTTTCAGTGTCGTCGGTGCCACGTCGAGGGCGCCTTTGCCGCCTCGTCGACTTCGCTCCTCTGTGCTTTCATGGACCCGCCACTTGTTAAGGCTGCATCTTGCCAAAAACTCCTCTGACGAGTACAGCCCCACATCAGCCGCGTCGGCTCACGCACTGCAGCTGCACAAATTAAGGCAAGCTTTCTGCCATGGTCGAGACTGTTCCTGCAGCAAAGAACAAGAAGAGGCAACCCACGCACCGGCAGTTTCGTTAACGATGGCGCGGGCTTTCTCTTCAACGAGTGCACCAGGCCAGAAATCACGGAATATTTTGCAACAGACTTCTGTCATCGCTATGTAAGGTGTGTGCCAGATCACTTACGACTTAACTCATGCTTATACGGAATGCTATCTCTGAAATTTCAAAGAGAAAAAAGATACCGCAAATATTTTTGAGAACGCTGTGAGCGTAACTTGAGTTATGAAGGAAGCTTAGTGGAAACATTCCTTTTTTTTAGCATTCACACATCTGCGACATCATTTAATGTATGGCGGCATATAATGCAAAAACAGCTGCGTGCGAGTATCATGACCTATACGAAAAATGCTGCCAAGAACTACATATAGAAGCTGGGAGTGGGTGAACTCTTTTTCTTTGCCCTATCAAATAAATTTAAAATGAGGGCGAATTTGCCATAATTAGTCCATATTAAGTGCATGTGTAGGCCTAATGCATGACTAATTTGACAATTTAGAAAAAAAAAGCTGCCATCGTGTATTCGACTTCAGACACGCGTTAGTTCCATGCAAGAATGTTGTTATTCAACCCTTGCACAGCTCATGCGGGATTCACGAGAACCCTGCATGGACAGTGCACACGCCACCGTTTCAATGTTTAAAACATGGTTTTGGAGTATGCCGCTTACGACTCATTGACTCATGTGAGCCAACCGTGGGAATGTTGTTGCAGAACTCTGCACATGCACAGCACCTGAGGAATTCATTAAGCATGACCTGGATAGCCCAGAAATATCTGACCTGCACAACACTAATGCGGCCCACATGTTGGTCTTGCGATATCACATGTAGTATACAAAGAATACGCAAAAGGTAACACAGACACAAATAGAAGCGCATACGAGTGCGAGAGCAAAATTCCAACAGTTTACTCGAAGAAAGAGCGTCCACCTTTGCAGGTGGTTGCGAACATGCTCCATATCTCTATGTGTGCTCCTTCTTGTGTTTGTGTTACATTTAGAGTATTTTCCTACTCAGAGTGAAACCTCTCCTAATGATCCCCGAAAACACTTTGCTGAGCTTAATTACACACCATTTTCTATGCGTTACTGGGGAAACGCTAGATTCCTTTCCACGTGCGTGAGTGCACACGTGCCATTTGGCAGGTCACTGAACCGAATTAGATGCGGGCTTTTGCCCCGTGTGTGTCCGAAGTACAGATACGTTTCTTGAAACCCAGTTTGCTAACATCACTGCGAGTCCTTCGAGTTTAAAGCACATTGGACACTAAGGGGAGTAACTGTACACAGTCAACTTACTCTGAGAGTTAAATATTTGGCCTGACTTCGGCTCTTAGAGTTAAAGTGGGCAAACGATGAGCGGGCACTCCGAAATAGCGTTCAGACGCTGTACCATATATGGCGCGCACAAAGACCGAAACTAAAGCAAACCGATCAGGTAATCTATCCTCTCGAAGTCACTTTAGTAAATTGGCTGCAGCGACAAAGCACTGTCCGTCTGAACTTTCCACATGTTTAGTTGCTCAATTCAGCTTGCTTCTACTCCTCTGTTATTTTAGAGAGAACGGATATGAAGACATTTCAGAAGTCGACTAACAAGCGTAGAGTGTTCTTCCGTTCTTTCTTTCTTTTTCTTTCTTTCTTTCTTTCTCTCTTTCTTCCTTTCTTTCTCTCTTTCTATGTTTCTTTCTGTCGAGAATGCTACTCGAGCTCTGAAGAGTTCTGTTACAGGTGCAAGTATACTTGTAGCCACAGAAAGAACGATCTTAAAACGCGGCAATACGCGCGGGAGGACTGGGCTGTCCCAACAGCTAGTTTTCCATTACAGCATGCCTCTGCGTAGAAAGAGTTGATGTGTCGATTAACGCGATAGTGTTAAGGGCCCCGTGTAGCAGAAAGTCCGGCGTCGGTGTCGCCATTGGTGTCGGCGCCGGCGTTAATCATCGGCGTCTGGGGGAAATAATCATGCCGAATGATATCATCCCGAACCACCCCGACCACATAGGCCTTCGCGTGGCGCAAGGCGTTAGTGAACAAAAATTGAATTTCCCAAAGTAAAATCCACCCGAAAAATTGTACAGTACGACTTAACCACAAACTACAGGCGTGATAGCGTCGGCTTGTAATTTGAATATACGAGAAAAAATCCTGATAAGCAGCCAGGCCTCTGGCTGCTGTTGCCTCGGGCAACAGCAAACAAATAAAAGAATAAAAAAGGTCCTAGGGCTTTCACATTTTGATATAAGATGGCATAAATTGCTCCTGTAAAAATGTCTTCCCAGCAATGCATCTGTGTTTAAAAGTCAAGCCGACTTTAAGGGGATCTGTGTAAGCTTGGTCTTTGTAAGGTGGCCTTCCCACGTTGTGTTTTGCAGTGAAGCCTACTCATAAAGAAAAAAAAATGTGATGCGAACGGAGCTTGATTACGCTATCGCGTTCCACTCTTAAAGGCGAAGCTTAAACGTCCTCCATTTTTTTAGCGTAATTTGTTGCCCACACTACTTTGAAGATCTTATTGACAGAAAGGAGACTTTACCCGCCGTGGTTGCTCAGTGGCTATGGTGTTGGGCTGCTGAGCACGAGGTCGCGGGATCGAATCCCGGCCACGGCGGCCGCATTTCGATGGGGGCGAAATGCGAAAACACGCGTGCACTTAGATTTAGGTGCACGTTAAAGAACCCCAGGTGGTCTAAATTTCCGGAGTCCCCTACTACGGCGTGCCTCATAATCAGATCGTGGTTTCGGCACGTAAAACCCCATTATTTAATTCTTCTTTAAAGAGACTTTCTTTACGCCTGGTGTTCTTAACGGATCAATTAATCCGCGGATAACCGTTTTTCTTTCCAAAACCCCAGTCTGCAGTACGTCTCATTTGCCTCATCTTATCGTAATTAAATTTTAACAAAAAAAATTCTGTAGTAACATGCCTTGCTTGCTGGGTCTCGTGATGTCCTCTCAACCTCAACCAATGGAACTCCGCAACTAAAAACAAAATTAGATAAAACTAAATATTACTAGTCCACACATAAAAGACTTCAATAAATTAGAGATTGAAGGCTGATAAATGTTCATCGACGTGCTTGAGCGAACACTAGAGCCGATGCGCACACCTGTCGTCTTAAACGACACCTACTCCGTTTCAGACATCAGGTGCAACGCTGTGAAGGCTACAGAGATTTATTGGAGTGGTTGCGTCGCGTTGTTGCAGATCATTTTTTTGCATTGTTTTTCGGATATTTTATTGGCAGCCTGTAACGGAAGGTACAAGCTGGCGCGAGCAAACGCCGCTGGCGCGCAGCAAAGCATGGTCGGAACGCGCGGAGTGATACATTTTCATCACCAAACTTCTTGCATAGCTTCCACAGCGTCACACCTGATGTCTGAAATGAAGTATAGATACTTACATTTTGGTACCGCTCTTTTCAACGAAGAAAGATATGAGAAAGATATTGCGTTTTGATGTAATAGTGACAAAGCATCGCTATAATGACCTGATGTCTGTACCAAATATGTAACTGTACTTTGCTGTTCGTGGTGATAGTAGTAGTTGTGTTGTTGTTGATACGGTCAGCCTGGCACTCAGTGCCGGCAGCGCCGCTGTATTGACCAAAAAGCGTGCTAACACTCATTCACTGGTTCACAGTTGCTTAAAAAACGTGAAAACAAGACGCGACGCCTCCTCTAGCGCAAAGCGGTCTCATACACACGCAAGGGGACATGATATTCCACCCAGTTCATTAAATGTTAAAGCGATAGCGTTTAGGGCCCCGTGTCGCAGAAAATCTGGCGTCGGCAACAGGCGTGCGATCGCGGGTGGCGGAGAAAATCATTCAAGCACGTCGACCGCGCAAGCCCTACACGCGGTGCAAGGTTTTGATGAACAAAAATTGAATTTGTCACAATGAAATCCGTCAGTAAATTGGTAAAGTACGACTTTACCATTCGGCGTCGGATTCGCCGTCGGATTGTTTACCAATCGATGTCGGATTGTAATTTGAATGTACGAGAAAACCTAATTCTGCTACGAGAAAACTCAAACATTTCTATCAGACCTGCGCGCGTCGGGGCAATAGCAAACAATTAATAAAATGATAAAAAAGGTGCTAGGGCCTTCACAATTTAATATAAGCCCACTTATACTGCCTCTGGAAAAACGTCTTTCCAGCAATGCATTTCAGATAAAAAGTGAAGCTGACTTTATGGGGATCGGTGTAAGCTTGGTCTTTGTAAGTTGGCTTTCCCACTTTCAGTGTTGCAGTGAATGAAGCCTACTTACCATATGCGAACGATGCGATGCGAACGGGTACGGATAACGGGTCCCGAAATCGCGTCGGCGTGCAATGGAAGGATGAGAATGCCGCTAAAACAGATCCTCAGCAAGGAAGAGTTGGCAGAGCGATGTCGTATGCATGCCGAAAGGGCGCGATAACGTTTTACTGCCACGTAAAAAGGTTTATCATGCGCAAATAAATACATGCTCATCGGCAGGTGCGAGTAGCGAGGGCCTGGGTGATCGGCGGGCAGCCATCTTCTATTCCTTTCGGAACGGGGCAGTCTGTAGCTATTCAGAAAAATCTTCAGTTTTGTTCGGCATATTAATGCATTTTTTTCGCTTACACGTCACTGCCAAAGGCCTGTCGTGGTGAGTTTTTGTGGTTTTGTGAGGTCGCGTGACAGACAGACGAAGTCGGCATAGCCAGAAAACACTGGACCAATAGCAGAGGGCTAATGGTGAAAAGGCGTCGAATCAAGAATTATTACTTTTCTTTTGCGCGGTTTAATCATGCATAATCAATGTGTACACGTTATATCAGATGGGGAGCTATCGCGGTTTTCGTGACCTCGCGTGACAGACAGGCGAAGTTGGGAGTGGCCCGAAAATGTTTCGACCAATCGTGGAGGCTGATTGCAGAAATTGGAATCAAAACAGTTTGGAATCATTTTACGTTATAGCCTAGACTAGGGATCCACTGAATTCAAACTCGATGACCATAAAATGAAGCGATATGGTTAGTGCCTTCGTGACCGTATACGATAGCCTGCAGAAATCAGCATAAAAACAATATTCACCCAATGACTCCACTTCTGCTTATGAGTCAGCATATATTAACCATTTGTTATTTAATTTTCTATCATCAATGTATCTTGTTGAATGGAGGATCGCAATTTATTCTGCCGAGGTATAGGAGACATCTTGTGCGGTAAGCGGTAACTTCTCTTTCATTGTGCGCCGAGACATGAAAATCAGATGTGGAGCCTCTCTCTGTTGTAGATCCAACAGTAAACAAGTACCTGCTGCCGTCTTGCAATCGACAGATGCGCAGGAGCGTCAGAAATTTAGCTTCTAGGGGATGCGTTGGTGATTTCATTGCAATTATATGGACACTCCAGGTGAGATTTCGCCGTCGGCGTTGCCATGGGGCTCCGCATATATTTAGGTATAGGTATGTCATATGTTTATCCATGCCGTATATGCAGGTTATATTGCTACACTAGGAACCACTAAGGTTGGTCATACCAGGTTCTACGTCCTTAACTAAATTAATCATCCGTGTTTTATGAATGGGAGACCGCAAACAAATGTCACGAAACATAAAATTCACAGCGCATGTATATTATATTAAATATTATCAGACTATTAAATATCAAAAGTGCGAAACAATATCAGTGCTCAAACATGAAACTGATGTAATATTACTTTTAAGGGTGACAGAAATTTTGGCCCACCCGATTTTGTCACGTCCGCGTTGGCCGGACCTGTGTATAGTTCGAGCACCATCCGACAAGTTCAAACGCAACGCTAAGCCTTGGTATCGCGCAGTGCAATTGTTTTCTCAATCCTTCGAACTGTCAGAGCAACAGAGAGCATGATCGAATTCCGAGGTGGAAAATTCGAGTCCGGTTGAGGTGATTGACACTGCTGAAATATTTGACCAGTGATGAGAGCGCAATGCGTCGCATATTTATGACGCATTGTTTCGCGTCTTACTACCAAAGAGGTTATTGATCTCCACTTTTACATGTTCGATGATCAACTCCACAAGTATCGTCCTTGCTGTTCAAGGCGAGCGTCTGCGTTCATCGTCTTTCTATTGGATGCGTACTTTGCACTCATTTCCGTTCCTCTAGATACTACTCTGGAGCGCTGATTGTCTGGTGGTAGGTCGTAGGCGCCAGAAGACATCAGAGCAATGGAAGGTCCCCTCCCCATTCCCTGGCGCTTTGCAGACAAGATGGAGTAACAATAGGATAGTTAGACACAAGTGTTCATTGCAAATAGTTAAGAGTTCACAGGAGCAACTGTATGGCGGGTTCAAAGCGATGTACTGTTGTTGTAAATAAGCTCGTTAGGAGCTCGTGCGTTGTCTCGATACTGTTCTCGAGAACGGATGCAGTGCGGCAGCTCAGCAGTTTTGCCCATATTAGAACTCTTAAGAAAATGGAATACACCAAAGTTTACCAACCAGCGGTTATATGCCATGGACCCACAGATACAGTTGTAACTTTTACCGGGTTTTAACCGACGCGAAGAAACATTACTGTGCCGCCTGCGGATAGGAGTTTCGTTTACAAACTCCTATTCATTCCTAATAGGCTAGCGCAAGACAGGGGTAATTGGAGATCACAGGGAGAGGCCTTCGTCCTGCAGTGGACATAAAATATAGGCTGATGATGATGATGATGATGATGATGATGATGATGATGATGATGATGATGATGATGATGATGATGATTCATTCCTACTTGGAATGGCGAACAGTGCCAACTGCAGCGCATGTGGTGTTGAGGAAACCACCAGACATCGGTTATGTGACTGCCCCAGATACGAAAATGAGAGGAGTGCTTTTCTGACGGCTTTGGGGCACTTAGACGACCGGCTTTTTACGGCGGAGAAGGTCATGGGCCCATGGCATCGTGCGTCTGCCATGTGCAAGGCTACAAAGGCGCTGCTGCGTTTTTTGAAGTGCACTGGTCTGTATATGTGACCGCCTGACGAAACTCAGTGTGAACTTCTCTCTTGTTTCTCCTCTTTCAATCTCTTTTCCCCCTTCCCCAGTGCAGGGTAGCCTACCGGGCTCAGCCTGGTTAACTTCCCTGCCTTTATCTTATGACTTCTCTCTCGCTCTCTATAGATAGGAGGTATAACTTGGCAGGGAATATTAGTGAAATATATTCCCCGTGATCTTTTTATCGAAAACGATCCCTGCCGAACGTATACGGAGTTTCAGGAAACTTGGTGACTCAGTGAGAGGTAGTTTCTTGGGTCGCAGATTTCACGTTCACGGACAATGAAAAATGAAAATAAGATGGACAATGGCATACTCTACCAATGCACTGTTGCTTGCGACATGTTCCAGCAACTTTACAGAAAAGTCCAAAAGGTAGGAATCCAAACACTTAAACACTTTTAAAATGCCTTAACATGCGCCTGCACTGTCTGTATCATTTTACTTGGTGTTATTATTATTATTTTTTTTGCAGTTAAATTTATTCTTTAGTGAAACTATATTCTCCAATAGAATGAATACAGCCTTTTTTTTCTCTAACGAGCGTGCAAATAGATGTGAGCAGTTACCTTTAGCTGCTAATTGTGTGCGTAGAATGTGTGACTTAAATAAGTGGCCTTAGAAGCAATCGGGCCGCCTTTACGTGTCATTCTGAAAACTAAACTGAAGCCATCGGAGCTGCAGTTTAGTCAGGTGGCGCGGTGTGCTGCGCTGCTTCCAGGCGGAAATGCCATCGAAGAAAGAATTGTGCAGCGTAGCGCGGAATGAATCTTTTCGCAACAAAGTGAGAGCCGCACGGACCTCATTCACCGTTATAGAAACGAAATATCCCATACACGTTAGAAAAAAAAAATAAAGCTGCGATACAAAGACAGAACTCGCTATGACTTCGTACAAAAGCGCGATGTTCCATCTCTTATTTCTCTCTTCCATTCTTTCACGTGCTGCACTGTCAAATAATGGCCATTGCCTCGATTGAAACACATGCGCCTTATACTTTACTCTGGCTCCTTTTATGTTGATGCTGTTGTGGATATGCAGAGACGTCTCCTATTCTCCGTATTACGCCAAAGTAGTGTGTTGTTGAACAGCGATAACCATATATGTGTAGATGACCCTTTGATAGCTACTGCAGTAAGGTCGAGATCCGAGCCAGTTGATAAGGCACTTTGAAGAAAACAGCGCAAGAGAATGCACAGGCGAGTAGCAAACACGCACAAAGAGCGCTATGCATGTGCGCTCAGTGCTCTTTGTTTTAGTGTGCCACTCGCCTGTCTCATGTTTCGCGCTGTTCCCTTCACAGAATGCTGATTCCTGAGCTCAGAGGCAGTTTCGTGGATACGCAAGCCGCAGTTTTCTGCACCCCACCTAGATCATACGTTATTGTAAAACAACGGTTACTTTGATCTGCAACATACCGACGCGGCACTCAAGGCTCAATCGTCGTGCATGTATTTGCCTGCCTTGTGGACGTATAAAGGAACGCATCCCTCAGGTTTTTTTTTTATTTCCCTTCTGGCTATCCGATGTATCTGCAGGACGTTTCATAAAGATAAAGAAAATTGAATGAGAACAAGTAAAGAAGGCGGCCCAGTTGTTAGCAGCTGCTTTGTTGACATTTATATACGCATTATTGCCCTTGGTGTATCGACGCTTCTTAGGCTATAAAAATCATATGGTATCTTATCACTATCATTTGTTTTTTATTAATGACGCCTGTGACTTCCTAAGAGTAGCTATGTAGAAAAACACTGCGTTATCATTCTCTTGCCTAAGGGCACCTGGACAATACGAAAGGATCAAAGGGCAAAAGGCACCTCACTTGCACCGGCCGTCTTAGTGATTTCTCGTCTGTAAAACACCACGGCTCCCACCGCCACGGTTCCCGACATAAGGAAAACGCTAACCTGTCATAAGGTAATAATATACGAGCGCATATCCCGAAGGAATAAGGAGCCCAGACGCATTTAATTGTTCGTCGTGCACGTAATGCAGAAGCAAGGATGTGAGCCGCATATTTATAATAATGGAGGAGCAGCACACATAAAAGAGCGACACACACATTGCTCTGACACACGAATTTCTGTGTGCTTTGTCTAAGCACTGGCTCTATACATAATCTGAACTATGGTACACCTGTCGGCCCAATTATTTACGCCCTAGATTAGTGGAGGGCCCAAGAATAGATTCGTGCCCACGCTTGGCGCAGCGAAAACTGTTGTCGATGTTTGTACCTGACATTTTTGTCACCAGTTGAACAGAAATGAGAAGAAACTTATAGGCCCTGTAGGTCATCGTAAATGTGAATAAAGTGAGGCATAAACATAAGGAATGAAAATTGTATCTCATTTTATTTTACCTCATTTATTTTCGTTCAATGTCGAGATGTTACAGAGAAACGAGTAGGTGGCATGTTAATGAACACTTTTTAGCAGCGTGGTGGGAGTTACAATAAATTGTGAATAAGATTTTACTGGATTCGATGGCGTCGACAATGGCAACAGGCATATTTGTGGCTAAAGCGTTTGGCACATGCATAGCCAGATAGGCCCTAGCCTGAACTGATGCTTAATATAATAATGATCTTTATTCGTGGATTTACAGGGTACAAAATACGGGCCTGCCCAAGCCAACAATGGCTTGTGGGGCAGTGTCCGGCAGAAGGGCACAAAACGGAGCATGCGCCACAGTCAATTCGTAGCTGTTCATTTCTGAAGTGAAAAAAAAAAAAAACAGGGAAAAAGCAAGAGGCTTAAATATGGCTTGTATCAAGCCGGGACCTGCGAAAGCATACTGCAATTATTAAGGCTGTGCATGGGCTTCTGATAAACGCAGTGCTGCGGCGTTCAAGCATTTGATTTCTTTAGGACCGTGCCACGAGGCTAGCGGCTTCATTTCGCAGACGTTGATGTTTGCAATTGGAAAAATCGAAATGACGCTGTTTCATGGGCTGCGAAATACACAACTTGAAGTTCTGTGCGTGTGTGTCCGCATGCACGCAACCATTTCCGCATTGCAGCTCTTCTTAGGAACAGGCATAAGCTAGTCGACATTGATGGACCATCATTAGCAGACAGAGAGAATCTACATCGTGGAAGCCTTATGCCACTCTTTTCTTGCCATTATTATTATTATTATTATTATTATTATTATTATTATTATTATTATTATTATTATTATTATTATTATTATTTCCACCACGAAAAGAACGCGAGTGGCCATGCCACGTGCGAACTCCTGAGAGAACGCACTTTTACACTTTTACTATTTTTACACTTGACATCTCATTTCGGCATATGAGATTAGGTGACGAGAGAATGCGTGCCGTGCCGCGTATAATAATCGGATTTGATGTAAGCGGGGAAATCGCAGCAAGGCCGCCTGTCTGAAAGATTGAGTATTCCTGCACATGATGAGTTTTCTATTTATTGCAAGAATCTCTTTTACCCTTCGTTTGCGACGCTGTTAGATAGAAGGTAACTTCTCAGCTTGAAAACAGCAATAAATATGGATCAAAGGGGGCAGCCTTCAATATTACGATGAAACTACTGGTTTTTACAGAGTCGCACGTGGCACTTTCTTGCGGCGCGGGCTCGAGTATTTAATATGTCGCTTCTCAGAAGAAAGTGACCCAAGGAGAAGCAGGGCGGTTAACAAGACGTACTTCCGGATTGCAACTCTGCAGGGGGGGAAAGGGGATGGAGGGACGAAAAGAGAGAAGTAAGGAGAGTTAGTGAGAGCACCAGCTGTGGGAACGCGTGAAGCAGAGACCTGTCGACTTGACTACCCTAAATGAACGCTACTGATAATTTTTGAGACAGCGACGCGCACAGCCTGAGAGACAAATTGTGTAGTGAACCTATAGTGTAGAGCACTGCACGGGCTCGGGCTTACCCGAAAGCCCGGGCCCGGCCCGGCCCGTGGGCCGGGCCCGGCCGGGTAGAGCAGTTATTTCACGGGCTCGGGCCGGGCTCGGGCACGGCGTGGGCTTTTTGACCCGGGCCCGGGCCGGGCTCGGGCTTTCTGGTGGTGCGCATGTAACGTGCAGCGAGTTATTCTCGGGCGTCTCAACTGTGAAAAACATGTATTTTTCGGTCTCGGGCTGGGTTCGAGCCGGGCTCGGGCCGGGCTCGGGCCGGGCTCGGGCCTAAGGTAAAGGGGTGGCGGGCCGGGCCGGGCGGGTAACGTAGATTATTTCCGGGCCCGGGCCGGGCCCGGGTCTCGCCATAAATGTTTTGATCGAGCTCGGGCGGGCCGCCCAATGTAAAAACGGGCCCGGCCCGGGCCCGGGCTGCAGAAATCGGCCCGTGCAGTGCTCTACTATATAGTGCTTGATCATGTTGGGACGTTCGAAGAGAGATGGCTTATTATGGAGGCCTTCAGCATGAAAGGAGACATTTGTTTCCATTCTCTTGTGTAACCTCTATGTTTGGCAAAGGTAGACAAGAAATAGTGCTTCTATTTTCTTTGTTAGGACCTGGGGAAGTGGAATGCTGGTCTAATTATAGTGTAACATCAACTTTCGGAGAAAGAAAAATTGCACTTAGGAGCTCGAGTTATTACTCGGAGACTGGGAGATTAATCGGATGGTTAACTGAGAAATGAACAATTCTTTACAGAAATCAACTTTCAAAAGTCGATTGACCTCAATTACAACCACCTCGCCTTCTTGAGTATGTCAGTGCTTTAATTTAGGTTCCACTTGTCAGAAGAATTCGAAGAGTGCCAGTTTTGAGATACCGTCCACATAAGACCGGTAAAGCACTTTCACGTACCACGTATTGTTCTTCCAAAAGATTTTTCTAAGTTAAGACACAAAGATCTGGATGGCTGATTTTGCCACACTTCAGGAACTGAAAATCTGCTTATAGCTGCTCATTCAGCATTCATTCATACAAATCATAATATTCGGAGCTCCTACAATATTGGTTAGGTCTCGAACAATGACCAGCTTCAACTGTGCAATTTCAACATGTGCAATAAAGCAGTTATTTATCACTTTAATCAGTGAAAGTTCGTATCAGGTCAGTGCACATTGTCCTGCATTATTAAGGACCGTTTCATCAAGTGCTCCAATTGAAGAAACATGAGTGCGCTGTCTGCCACAGGTGGAAAAAATAATTTAAGAAAGGGCGTTGTATCGGTACATCACAACTTCAGTATATACAGGCGAAAAAAAAAGGAGAGGGGAGGGAAGGGAAAGAACCAGAACAACTGACTGTAACCACATCGTCAAAACTCACGCTGTTCTCTACTTGCCGATACACGGAGCGACGAATACCTCAAACAATTATTTCTAAACTATGAACACATACACGAGGACGGAGGAGAACGCGCCTGTTACATATTATACTTCCACATACAGTTCCACGCAGATATGCCGAAAAACTAGACATTGGTGACTAGGAATTGATTTTTACAAAAGTTTAGTGCGCAGGAAGAGCGGAATGAGGAACGTGATGTCGGGGAGGGGGGGGGGGAAAGGGGGAGGGGGGGGAATGAGGGGTTATGGTGTCGAAATTATTCGGAGAGTTCACACAAAACGCCTATGTTTTACAAATTGGCCGGTTCTCCTTTTTGAAAAAAAAAAGGGGAAAAAAAACAAGCCTGCATTAGCGCTAGCATAATTGACTGAAATGCAACCGCTAAATTTCTAAGACTAAGGTGGTGATGCTGACTGGAAAGAAGCTTTCGTAAGGTGACTAAAATTACACAGACCGTTTAAATCTGTGTGCAGTAAAGCTTTCATGAGGAAGTTAATTAAATGCTACAGAACAAAACAGAGCGCGCTCACAAATGTCATTCTATATGCAACGTTATTGTGTATGGAGCGCACTGATCACAACTCGTGTTGCTGGTGGACTGTGGCAACAGGCTTATTTAGCCTAGCGATCGAGGTCGGCAATTTTTCTGCCTGAGCACATCTTGCAGTGTCACTAAGGCATATACCGCGCGTCCTGTAAATCAGTCTCTCTTAGAAATGCAAGAAGACGTGAAGTTTCCTTGTGGGCTACAACTGATCCTTCTGAGAACCACTTTAATGCCACGCAGTTTATGCAAACAGCAGCTCATACGAGGATACACTCTAAGACGTTGATGCTGTAATTTCACGAAGATGAGGCGATGTTGGATGTTTGTAAATGGTAGAATATTGAGGAGAGGTGTATGCACGGAGAGGTATGACGCATGAGACAGTTATAAGGTTGACTATCATTCACCCGTTTATTATTTAGTTATTTATCTATTTATTTGAAATACTGCTAACCCCAATGATAGGGGTTGTGGCAGAGTGGTACAAACAAAATAAAATATATATGAGAAATATGTAAGAATAAGATACCATCCTCGACAAGAAAAAGAACATCAAGAGACAGAACAAGGGGATAAATAAAAATAAAAACTGTCACACATCAAATAATCACCTCATAGTTCTGAAAGATCCTTAAATATCTGCAATTCATATTGTTCGGTTATATCAGCGTTACGACCACTCCACTCAATTACTGTTCGAGAAAAGAAGCAGCACCTAAAGGTATAACTTCGGTATTTAAAGGGAGCTAATGTAAGTAGATGTCGGTGGTTAGTAGCATATCCAGAAGAAAATTCAACATAGTACATTATCTGGTTATTCAGGAGTCTCTTGACTATCTTAAACATAAAACTCAAACGGCCCACTCGGTTGCTCTCACATAGTCACTTCAAATTAGCTTTCGCCATTAGTTGTGAAATTAATGTTCGTTCATAACTATTAAAAATAAACCGTCCTGCCTTATTTTATACTCTCTATTTTTTTACATTGACTTTTGTAAAGGGGTCCCTACAACGTTTGCATATTCGAGAATGGGTACTTGATATAAAAGGTTTATATGCAATGCGTTTAGTTTGGCTAGAAGCGTCACGGAAACAACGTTTCAAGAAATAAGGCTTAGTCATTGGCTTATTACACATGCAGGTAATATGCTGATACCATTTGAGATCTGCACAGATGTGTACACTGAGGTATTTACAATCCCTAACACGAGTTAGTACATTGTCATTCGTTGCGTAAGAAAAAGTAAAAGTTGTTTCTTATTAGTTATTAACATAATTACATATTTCTAGTAATTAACAGACACCTGCCAAGTCTTACACCAATTTCTTACACCAGGATTTTCTCACGCATCGCCACGATGTGCAAGCAGATTGACAAAGAAGCACAAGGAACAAACAGCTTTCTCCAAGTTATCTTTCAAGGACCGTGAGCCCGGCAGCAGCAACAGACAAACATTGTTACTATGGAATGATTTAGTACCACGTAGATAACTATCCTGCACAAGGAAGACCAACAGAACTGTTTGTTGGCCTAGTTGGTGCTTGCTGAAAGACGTTTTTTTGCCGCAAATTAAAACACACACACAAGGAAGACACATAGACGATGGTACGGGCGGCACTTCCAACTGACTTATTTTGGGTGCTGACCTAGGAATACACATAGCTTTGTGTGTGTTATAATTTGCGGCAAAAAACATGTCTTTCAAAAAGTAAGATCAAAGGCTTGTACAACGTGTTTGCAGCCGCGCTGCCGCCATGCTCACTGAAGCTCCAGAGCACCTGGTGCCGGTTCAAATATTCGTTTGCTAATGACGCCACACGTGCGCAGTTGCGCATGTACAGGTTGCAGACGAACATGAGAGGCGGTAGCTCGATGATTCTGTAGGTAGTCCAGCTTTCCGGTGTGCCGGTGCCGTCGGCGTGGAACGGTCCTGGCGGACCGATAGGGGTCCGTGATTCGACCAACTCCCTTGAGGACGACGCATGCCTCGAGAGCAAGCTGTTGAGTATCTGTGCAAGGAAGATCAAAGGCTTGTACAGCATGTTTGCAGACGCACTGGAACCATACGCTAGAGTTACGGTATATGGCTCCCTGAGGGAGCCACATATAGTAACTCTGCCATGCCTATGCCCACGCTGCCGCCAAGCCCAGCCACTGTTTCATTCCTGTGTCCTTGTCCTAATGGAAACTGGCGTCCGCGTGCACGTTCTGTCACGCAAACGTGCTGCGCAACGTGACGAACGTGCCAACCATCTCAAATAGCTTCTTGGCGTTGGTACGAGAGAAGTGTGCGTGAATACAGAAAAAAATACGGCCGAATAGTTGGAGCATTGGGCTTTTAAGGCGATAGCGATGAGTGGTTATTTTTATCAGTTGTGTGACTGACACTGTAAAAATAATATATATATATATATATATATATATATATATATATATATATTCTTTTTTATGTATACCCTCCCCCACTGTAATGCCTGTGAAGGCGCTGTGGGTAATAAAAAAATAGAAAAAAGAAACCTGTAAATGGTGTAATTTTGGGGGCGCGGCTGTACACTACCTCGGGATCGGCCTAAGCAAGAGGCCGCGTTTCTACTAGAAAGCTCGCCTTGGTGCATAGCGTTCGCCGCCAGCGTTTGCCGGCGAACATTATCGTTACATAAGCTGCAGTTACCGGGAAGTGTGAGAAGCAGTCAGGGATCTTTAAATGCTATCGCGCTCCACTCTTAAAGGCAGAGCTTAAGCGTGCTCAAAGTTTTCGCTGGGAGACTGAGGTTAGGTCCGACCATTGGACTCGTAATATATACCTTTATTTTCTGCATGTGATCTATTCTGCAAGACAGCACCACCAGCGGCCACTGTCAGCGGAGTCCACGAGGATTCGTTAAGAAAGCACTGCTTCAAAGGTACATGCAACGCAGAGTGTGTCAATTGTTTATATCGTTCCGTTAGGACTCGTTCACACCGGTGACTCGAAGAGGTTGCGTGACCGAGGTGGTCGAAAAGACACTCCATTGCAACTGTTTCGGGTTGGTTGCTTCGCTGCTAGATTTTTCAGTCACGCGACTGCAGTCGCAAACATATACTGAACCAATCAAGGGCGCAGTAGTAGGACATGTGTATTGACCCTTGTCGCGGCGATCCCGTGGGCGCCCTCAAGTTTGATCAAGTGGTGACGCGTCCATTGCTTGCCTCAGCTGCCTCCGTTGTCTCCGTGTTTACAATGGGTGTATGTACATGACGCCCGGTGCGGTTCAGGAAACCTCTGTTTCGGGACATATCGTAGACGCTGACTGGGTGGTCGACACGAAGCTTTGGCGACAGCTTCAGAGGACATCTAAAGCGCTCTCTAAGCTCAAACGGCGCGAGCAGCGTACTGCAGCGTGCTTGTTCTAAAAGCGAGGCTAAAAATGTATTCCAAGTTATCCAAGCTTTCTGCTTCTGAATTGAATCATGATTAGTGTGTTTTGGTCTTCATTCTATATTTGGCAAATACTTTGAGGCAGTTGTTTCTCACGTTTCCAACTCAGGGAAGCTCGTCGGTGCGCTCACCACCTGATTATTTTCTGCCTAATCGCTCGCAAGTGTACTCAGTTGCAATACATTTAGCCTTGCTCCACACAAGGCTTGGAACGTAGCTGTTCTGTACTTTGTAATATCTTGTAGCAAATATGTATTATAGCCAGTAACTGGCTTACTCCTGTGGACCGTCACGAAACATTCAGCTTCGAACATTCGTGTGCTGTCGGTGTAGTCGCTGTCAACCATGCTTTCGCGCACTGATTCAAGCGTGCGCCCATTCACATATTCTTAGTACGTTGATGATAGAGTGTGCGTAAGCTTGCGTGCATGTTGGAGTCGATGTGTGTAGATAACGTGCGCAAAACTTACTATGCCAGGAAGCGGCGCTACTCCCTTTGTCATTGTTTACCGAGCGGTACTCACTCTTGCCGAGGTTCCGGGGTTGAAGTCTTTTCTTTGGAGGTTACCGATACAACGCTGGCGGATAAGTGAATTTTTTTTTTTTATCTACAAGGAAAGTCGTACATTGAGAAGGGCCGACAGCAGAATCTGTCCGTATGTCCATAACTTTGTCAAACATACTCATTCCATTCCTTAATATGCCAGTTACTATTTTTGCAGCCAACTATCGCACACATATTCAATCCACCGCTCCACATTTTGCAGCATGAATTGAGCACAGTGCGTGATCGAAAACCCAGTTGCATTTCCAACACTTGATTGCACAGAAACAGGGCAGAAGCGGCAATGGTTTCGTATTCGTGCGCTTTCGCTGAGGCAACGTATGGCGCACCGCCGAAAGCGCTATCTCTCTTGTCAACAACAAACTGCTCCGCGAAAAGGGTCGATATACGCTTACGCATATTTTATGTGCTGATGGCGGTGCAAACAGACAGCAGACGTGAATGGCATCAGTCGAGAGACATTTCGATGTGGCGACGGCAAGGTCACGCTTTCCTGTGTGAACAATGGTCGCCGCGAGTAGCTCTTCGGTCGCCAGTCGCGGTCCGTCACGCGACCTCTGTCAATCGCAGGTGTGAATGCGCCCTTGCCCTGTCCAGTGTAAAAGGGACGTGTTTCCCACTGCAACGCACCGCATGTTATATATCATGGCACTCAAGAGCCATCTGAACTCTAGTATCTGCTGTAGTAATCTTACCGTTGACATTTTTTTATCTACACAAATTTTCTTGAATCTCAGGCACTTCTTACAGTGTTTCTTACATATAAGTACACAATGTAGTGCTCGACGGCTCTCTGGGGAGTGTAACCTGTCAGCGAAGAACTATAAAACATCTTCTGATATGCTGCTTTACGCGACAATTTAGAAAAAGCCAGACCGCGAAGCCTCTAGAGGAGAACGCAAACACGGGCAATATAGTACTACATCCAGGCGTTCACTTCTTTCAATGGGGAGCCTCTCAATAAAGCCCTGTCGTGTCCTATCACTTATTGAAACCGGCTTACTTGAGCCTCTAACCATGCTTCCAGCATACCCCAAGCAGTGTGCCAGGCTGTCACAGAGTGAACATAATCACCTCAATTGGTTTAGTAAAGTTTAAGAAGGATGGACAAACATATGGCTGTAAAAGTGAACTGAAAGCCCACTGTTCCCATCTAATTTTTCGAGGTTTATTTATGTTCTGATGTCTAATAAAACCCGCATTTCCCCGAAGGGGAGTATGAGGAAGTGCGAAGCACGGGGTGATGCTATGAGGGGGCGCGCGCGACTAAACTGCAGAGCCGAGCGAAGGAGACGGCAGCGAGAGAGCACGACTGACGCGCCGGCGCCACACACACAACACGTGACGGCGGAGCGAAACACGCCAGGCGGTTGGAGAGGGGGTGAGCGGTGGGGAGAGTACGCACACGAGGGGCTGTTACCGGGCGAGGAGGGAGCTGTCAGCGCGAGGGGAGAGGCGGCGGCCGAGGGTGAGTGCAAACCTAACGGGGGGAGAGGCACACCAGCTGCATGGCGCCGTGACGTCACGGCGCGGAGAGGGTGCGAGGAGCCGGCGCGGCGCGCGCAGCCACGGCGCGGAGGCGCCAGCTGCACAACGCGCCGTGACGTCACGGCGCGGAGAGCGGTACGGAGCCGGCGCGGGGCGCGCGCAGCCACGGAGCGGAGGGCGGAGCGCGCGCAGTCACGTGGGGCGTGACGTCGCTGCGCCGTTGCTACAGACGCTCCTCTCCGCTCCTCGCGCCGTTGCTAGGGGAGAGGAGGAGGAGCGCGGATGCCGGCGGAGTTTTCGGGGTCGCTTAAGAAGTGCATTCGCACTTAATAAGAGGAAGCTATGGCGAGTGAGCGCTCAGACGTCACTGACAACGGCAGGTACGAATTTCCACTGCGATTCGCGGAGTAAAAAGCTACATACGGACTCAAAACAAACACTTACGGTGTTTCTTTTTTCTCGTGACACATTAAATACTTAGACGCTTGCCGCAACAATAAGTATGACAAAGAATGGCGGATAACGCAAAGTTTCACAAAACCTTCATGGCTTTGTACATGGCCTTCATTGCAGAATGTACATTTCTGCAATCAGTCTTATTTGTTCCCATTGAGTACAACTGCACACAACATTGGTTGTCCATAGGGGCAATCAACGTAGCTCGCTGGCGGAGTAGCGTTCTCCACACCAACATAGCTTCCTTTGGGCAGCTGTAAGAAACGAGGGTGATCTATTCGCCCAATGTGATGTGTTGCACTTCATGTCATCAGATATACGGCCGTGCAACAATGACGCAACTGCAGGTCAAAGATTAAAAAAAAATGATAACTACACAAGGAGTCTTGGATGCAGGAAAGGAAGAACGACGTAGGAACGAGCAACCTTGCCAGAGTTATAAGTCTGTAGGAGAAAAGGCTACGCGCAGCTGTTTCTCTGTTTCCTTAATGTAAGTGGGGGTCGTAAGCCACGCTTCGATATTTATCCCGACCAAACACTGTTTCCTTTTGTAGTGATGAGGCAAGAAAAAAAGCTTTAAAAAATCAACTCGAGAAAAAAACATGAAGTACATCTGGTACAGCACGTCAGGGACCATCAGGACACAAACATGTAAGCGAAGTTACGTTACCTTTTTTTTTCTGTGCAAGCAGCAAAAAGACAGCAGGCTTCGGCGATTGCTTCGGCTCTGAGCTCATTTATTCGAGAGCACCATTCTTCCGCACTGAACACTGCTGTCTGGTGTTTCCTTTCTTGTTTGTTTCTCTATAATTGCGCTAACCCACTACGGGAAAAATGACCAAGAAGGGAGCGGTCCTGCATTATAAGTAGACTAGATTTATTTAGTTCTAATGCATAGCTTTATTCAGTATTATTCAATCAATTTTTATTTTTTCACCTTACACTTTGTATGGAGCCACATGTCCTTTCCACGTGACTTTCCGACACCTTGGGAACGAACTACTTCTGTATTCTCATTCACTCCGATGAAGGCCGCACCACCGGCCGAAACGTCAGTAACATAATAGTATTTTTGTTGTTGTGACATGTGAGCATTTCTTTCCTCATATATATATATATATATATATATATATACTTAGTGACGTCACGACTATTTTATATATAAAAGAGAGACCCGTCTAGCAACTAATTCAGTTCATTCTACGACTGCCATGGGTAGACCACGGAAATTCAAGACAACAGAAGAACAGCGTGACTAGAATGCTCGACCATATGTGGTGTTTGATACAGTTTCGTTGGACATTCACGTTCCGAGGGCGGGATGGCGGCCAATTTTTTTTTTTATTAACAGCTTAGCTCTTTAAGCCAGCCATAATTTGTGGTTCGTATCAAGAAACTATCATCATCAACAATGAAGAAATAAATAAAAGAAAGTAAACTTTCTTGCGGAGGCGGAATTCGAACGCGCGTACCCACGGTCCCAAGGCGAGTGTCATAACCACTAGGCTTTACAGCCACTGTTTTTTGCTTTCATGGTATTTATTACATTAACATGTAATCCAATAAAACAGTCAATGCTTGCGAAACATGCATTTATGCGAACCATATGATTGCGTTCGAGCGTCGTCGTCTTCGTCCACAGCTGGCACGTTCACACCTGCTCGTGCCAATGCTCTGCGAGGTGAAGAAGAGGTTTTGCACGCTATGCTCGGGAGAGAGATAACAAAAATGTGAGCGAGAGAGAGGCATTCACGGAGCGGGTCTACTGGAACGCGTTGCCGGCATTGCAACGCGGTGGAACGCGGTGTTGGCATTGGAACGTGGTGTCGGTGTTGCAAGCTGAGCTATGCAACGCGCACTGACGGTCGTAAGTCCGAGACGCGCGAAAATAAATTATCATCATCATGAATAATCATATGAAAAGTTTGCGCACTTCCGGAAAATGCTGGGCTATGATCGCCCAGCTTCGCTGTTTCAAGCGTTGCGCGGCCGAGTGCAAGGTTAAGCGTTTTTTTTTTTGAAAAGATTTAAGACAATATTGATGCATTTTGTTTATTTACATTTTATTTTTGTGTCATCATAGTGTCATCATAGTGTGAAACTTTGCATTTCATGGTCATCATAGTGAGGTTGTTCTGTGGTCGCAGTAAACAATCGCAGTTTCACCCAAAAGCGAAGCATTGATTGCGATGACAAACTAGTGGAAGCTACACGATGTAAGGTTAGTAGTTTTATCGGCCGTGTAAACTTGTAAATACAGGCATAATAACTAAATAACAAGCATGGTGTCACGCGCGCACAAGCAAACATAAACGCATCTCACTCGATGACCGCGGAAACTCACTGTTAAAAGTAGCGAGTAAGCGCGGCAGCAGCCGCGAGCGGATTGACCTTCGTCCCGCCGCTCGTATCAACGCGAACTAAGCCGCGAGAACACAGAGGGAGTTAGAGCCCACATGCCTAGTCAAAACCCCCTACTTTTATCAAAATTTACACTAGCTCCTGCCATTTCACAGAAATGCAAGGTAGTGTTTATTGTCTCAATAATACTGGGCTTATCAAGGCAAAAGAAGGCAATGTCATCCGCATAAGCTAGAACTTTCATTTCTTCATCTGCATACCTGTATCCTTTGATGCTTGAGTTATAAAGCACGCTTAAGCAAAGAGGTTCCAAGTATATTGCGAAAAGTAAAGGCGAGAGCGGACAACCCTGACGGACGGATGACTCTACCTGTATTACACCTGAGAGGGTACAGTTCACAATTAACTTTGTAGTGCACTCTTTATAACAAAGTGCTGTAACATTATATAATGCATCACCTAACTGCAAATGCCGTATAGTAATCGGAACAAAAAACTGTGCCGAACCTTATCAAAAACTTTGGCGAGGCTAATCTGAAGAACTACTTGAGCCATGCTACCTTCTAAACACTCAAGGACTGAACGTGCGATATGAATATTTGTTTGCATAGAGCGTCCTCGAATTCCACATGTTTGATGGTCTCCTACTAATTTAGCAATGACTGTCTGCAACCTATTTGTAAGTACTTTTGCAAATATTTTATAATCGACGTTACATAATGATATCGGCCTATATCCGTTTACACTCTTTAATACTTCATTATCAGTGCCCTTTGGGATTAGGGTCGTATGGCCCTGATAGAAAGACGGAGGAAGCTCACCCTGTTTATAGGCGTCTTTGAAAAGCTGCTCAAAAAAGTTAAAAAAAGCTGCTCATAAAACTCGGCACTAATGCCATCAGGGCCAGGCGTTTTGTTTTTCTGCAGAGCTTCAACAGCAAGCTTAATTTCTTCTCGAGTTATTGGCTCGTCAACGCTGACTCGATCATCATCTTGTAATTGTGGCATAAGAGAAATAAATTGATCAGCTTTTTCTTCGTAACCCTGCTGAAGCGTAACTGCAGTGAAAAGATTTTTATCGTGACCTTCAAATATGGTGATTATCTGCGACGTTTCTGTATATATGGAACCACCAGATTCAATTTGTAAGATTTGCTTGGAAAGCGCGAATCGTTTTTCATCACCAAGAGCCCTTTTTGTGGGCTCCTCATCTGAGAAACGAGTTGTGCGTGAAAGCACCACTGCTCCTCTGTACGCTTCCGTCGCATATTTCTGTACTTCTGCTCGAGCTGTATTTATCTCGTCGCTATGCAACCCTGGCTCCTGGCTTTCGAAAGCGTGCAGCTTATGAAGTAGATTATAAAGGTGATGTTTTTCTGCGTTTTTCTTTGACAGAGCTCATATGAAATAGCAATCGCTTCACTTTTTACTCTCTGTTTGAACATTTCCCATTGAGCAAACAGTGGGAGCTGTCGACATTGCGTTATGTCTAGAAATAATTCTTTCACTTTGTTTACAATTTTTCCTCTCGTAAAAGTTCTCTGTTAAGTTTCCACAATTCCCAATTTGGAGTAAACTTGCGAAACTTTCTGGGACCCCATGAAACAGCGACTAAACAATGGTCTGTGAAAAATATGGGCTTCACGGCGTAGTTGTGAATGTGAGACCAGAGATCTATCGAAACATACACACGATCAAGTCGAGCATGAGAGACGCCTTGAAAGTGCGTGAACCACACGCGAGAAGGCGTGTAGGCTCCCACGTCTATTAGATTGTGGTCTTCCAGTAATTGCTGAAGCAAAGTTGCACTTGCATCATAACGCTTTGTTAGGTATGAATGGTCTCTAGGATCACAAACACAGTTAAAGTCACCCAAAACTACCAAATCTCTGTCAGTGTCTAGGAACGGAGCAAGAGACAGAAAGAAAGCCTTCCTGTCACTCACTCTAAGGGGAGCATAGACACAAATAAACCGCCAATTACGGGAACGAAAAGAGAGGTCACAACTAGAGCACTGCACGGGCTCGGGCTTACCCGAAAGCCCGAGCCCGGCCCGGCCCGTGGGCCGGGCCGGGCCGGGTAGAGGAGTTTTTTCACGGGCTCGGGCCGGGCTCGGGCACGGCGTGTGCTTTTTGACCCGGGCCCGGGCCGGGCTCGGGTTTTTTGACGCGGGCCCGGGCCGGGCTCGGGCTTTCTGCGAGTTATTCTCGGGCTTCTCAACTCTGAAAAACATGCATTTTTCGGTCTCGGGCAGGGTTCGGGCCGGTTTTGAGTCGGGCTCGGGCTTAAGGTAAAGGGGTGGCGGACCGGGCCGGGCGGGTAACGTTGATTATTTCCGGGCCCGGGCCGGGCCCGGGTCGCGCCATAAAAGTTTTGATCGGGCTCGGGCGGGCCGCCCAATGTAAAAACGGGCCCGGGCCGGGCCCGGGCCGCAAAAATTGGCCCGTGCAGTGCTCTAGTCACAACATAGAAAGCCGCCTTCCCCATCAACACGTAGCGACAATGAAGCGTGATTCAACTGCTTTCTAACTAACAAAAAGCATCCAGCGGAAGCACCACACGCTTGGCTAACACACACCTCGTGATCTGGTTGAAAATTTTGCAGCGCAAGGTTGGTATCGGTAGTAGAAGAAATCTTGGTCTCTTGCACTGCACCAACATCAATTTCATGCTACCTAAGCACGTGGAGTAACTGCTGCTGACGCCTTGTACTCCGCAGCCCACGCACGTTGAGTGTCACTACACATAAGGGGAGGGTGAAGGCGGTAGCCATTTTGCTCACCTAAAGTTTTGTTCTTCATCAGCCTTCGCCACAGGTAAAGCTGTGGTCTTGCTCCCTTTGCACTTCTTTATAGCACTTTCCTTACTTCGCTGACAAAACCGCCGTGGCACACCATCACCAGGGGAGGGAACCCGTTGAACACTAGAAAGCACACTCTCGGATGCCTGCACTGCACTTCCTGTTGTTTCATCGCTGCACGGTGCCGGACGCTTCCTTGCTTGGCTGCTGTCCATCGCCTCTTCTTTCTTGTCGCCATCAGGGGGCTTTTCTTTAGGGTTTTCTAGGTCATGGGTGCCAATCGAGTTATTGCCAGTAACTTCGCTTGGGTTGCTGTGACTGCTCGGCATTAGCTCTGGAGAGTCCTCTTCTTCGTCCCTGATGCCGCCTGTGGCTTCTCCGGTGGCATTGACTATCTCTGTAGCATCCATGAGAAGGTCCAGTTGTGGCTCTTCTGTGCTGTGTTTCCTAGAACGAAGCTTATTGGCATAGGTAGATACACAGGCGTCCACCGAATGACCAAATCGGTGGCACTGCAAGCATCTCGGCGTTCTACATTGTCGACGGACATGTCCCACACGCTTGCAACGAAGGCACAGCGGAGGCCTGCCGGGGATAAGTACCAGGCACTGGTGTCCATAAATGGACATAATGTGTGGTATCGAGCTTACGGTGACAGTATCCTTGAGCACCAAGGAAACCTCCCGGTTTGTCGTCACCCACTGTTCCATACCAGTGCATCTCCACACCTCTCTCTCGACAGACTTCACCTGACCGTACGCCTGGAACGCCTCTTCAACACGTCGAGCTTCAAGATGAGGCGGAAGCCATAGTAAATTGAGCCTGATATTTTTAGTCTCCGGATCTATCACCATGCACTTCAGTCCTTTGACACGGAGCTCACCACAGGTGACGAGTTTATGTTTCGCCGCACTACTAGCGCAGGTAGCCATCCATACATGGCTCATCTGATACTGTCCTACACCTATAATATCTGCAGTATTCACTACTTCAAGCAGAGCGTCTCGGAAGTCAGGAGCATGGTATGGTCTGCCACTCAAGTCCGCATGAAGAATTTTTGGAATTCAGCACATCGTTACCGGTTGGTAGACGCGGGAGGACAACTTTGTAGCTTGCATCTTCATTCAGAAACGGAGTCGACGATCCTCGGCCTGAGGCCGATACGCTGTTTCCAGCAGAGAGCATTCCGAGCACAGCCATTCTACACGGCCATACAGCCACCCTTCCGGAACGTGCATTTATGCGAATCACATGATTGCGTTCAGGTGTCGTCATCTTCATCGAAAAAAATTGTAATACGTCATCGAGGCGAGGCCCCTCTCCTGCACGGATTTGTTGTGAGAACAGCCACACCCCAAACACAGTTGTCTTCAGCGAGCCGCAGTGCACCCATATGCACTCAGCAAGCAGATTCGTCGCGGCACCCCGTGGCGGCCGCGGCATCTACGCTATATAGCAGATCGCAGCTATACATGCAATTGTAGTGCATATGCGCAGCGGTTGATTTGTGCACGACATGGCTTGAATGTGCGCTCGCGTTCACATGCTCCAGTCTGGCCGTGCTACGTGGTTCGGAACAGCTTTGTCCTGCACCAGTTTAGACCAGTTTGGTCCTGCACTACATATAACTTGCGCATTTTGAAGCACTATCATTAGCTTAACACGAACCGAATTCTGCCAAGCTCTCTAACTATAGAAGCGGCCAATAGTGAGCGTGCGTTGGCAAGCGTGCGTGTGGTCCGACTTTTTAAGTTTCGCGTGGTTCATGGTTAGTTGATTGTTCAAAACTGAGAAGTGGGTTGGCCGAAGTTTAATTCCTACGTGAGTGACCGCACCCGAGCGTGAGCAGACGATAGTCGGCGTGTTTACGAAGTGCGTAAATATCATCAAAATATGAAAGCAGATTTTCGCTTACTTCGGCTTGTTTATTAAACAGCATCAATAAATATACACAGTAACAGTTGGAAGAAGCGCACTGATCCAAACACCCCTTTTGATTGATGTCGGCTGTTGGCCAATAGTATCCGCTTATGGGAATCTGTTATATCACGAAATAAAGCAGCCAGAAAAGAGTGAGGGACAGTCTTTTGTTAAAAAGAGAGCGTTTGAGAGAATGGCGACATCGCGCTCCATTTGCGTACGAGCTCCACGCGCCGCGCACGACTGCAGAATTTGGCCCAGATGTTTCCAGTAGCGTATGCTATCCGCCGACTGTGTTTTTTCACCGAGCCCGATGGTTGGTTCAGGGTCCCCTTATTCAATATAGCCAGACGGTTGACCCCAGTGGAGGACTTGAAGCCCGGCATCCGAGGAGTTCCTAACCCTTTCCAGGCATGCAAGAAAATTGACGCTGCTTTCCTTTATGTTTTTGTTTTCTTACCGCGTACCGAATTGCAGTAAATTTCACGCAGAAAAGCGAAACTGAAGTGCCGAAGAATGCAACTGCCATGCCCAAAGCAGACGCCTATGAGTGACGCGCCAGTTAACGTTTCGCATTCCCGCGAGCATGAAGTGAGCGTCCTTTTCAAGCCGCCATTTCGCCTGAACGATAACGCCCAAGCTTTACTGAGAAGGTGACACAAAGTGTAACGAAAACAGGTAAAGAAAGATTTACTTACCATGAATAGGTAAAATAGGTTTAAAATGGCTGTCCGTTCGGCCTGAAACGGGCAGGCTATAGGTGCCGCCCAAAAAAGGTTAAACCTGCTGGAATGGAGGTTGCCTATACCTATACAAATGGGCGGCGTTGCGCAGGGAGCCGCAGCGCGCCCGCTGCGCTGACTGCGTCGCCCCGCCGTGGTATTTAACGGTTATGGCAAGCACTAAGCGGGAAGTAGTCAATAATAATAAGTCAAATGGCAGATAACAATGCAATTCACTTTATTTTGTTTCTTTGGCGTTCTCCTTGCAAGCATGAACACACCGGATGAAGGGTCTGTATCATTGGGCTTTAAAAATAATCAACCTTACGTAAGAGCAGACCTCACTTTTCGGGCACTTATTTCACTGTTTCTTTTCTTTCGCATGTGATGAAGTCTGATGCTTATGTAGAGTACTGCGTCGCCCCGCCGTGGTATTTAACGGTTATGGCAAGCACTAAGCGGGAAGTAGTCAATAATAATAAGTCAAATGGCAGATAACAATGCAATCAACTTTATTTTGTTTCTTTTGGCGTTCTCCTTGCAAGCATGAACACCGGTGAAGGGTCTGTATCATTGGTCTTTAAAAATAATCAACCTTACGTAAGAGCAGACCTCACTTTTTCGGCACTTATTTCACTGTTTCTTTCTTTCGCATGTGATGAAGTCTGATGCTTATGTAGAGTTCGGCCACTTCGCCATGGTGATATTTGATGCAGTGCCATCAAATGTCAGCAACAAAAAAACTATTATGGGGTTTTATGTGCCAAAACCACCATCCGATTATGAGGCACGCCGTAGTGGGGGACTACAGATGAATATGGGTCAGCTGGAGTTCTTTAACGTGCACCTAATTCCAAGTACACGGGCTTTTTCCGCATTTCGCCCCCATCGAAATGCGGCCGCTGTGGCCGGGATTTGATCCCACGACCTCTGCTTAGCAGCTTAACACCATAGCCATTAAGCAACCACGGCGGGAACCATGTAAACTGCAGTTAACGATGCTGCACAAGCTACACCTATTGACGTTAGCTTTTCAATACACTGTTTCGTTAGCTCGGCTTTCTCTGCTCCTGTCAATCAATCAATTAAAAATACCCAACTGGCAACTTAGGTCGCAAGTTCAAGCCAACGAGCATATACGCACACGCATTGTGGCTTCAGGCACACTGTCATCATGCATTCAGTCCGAAAATCCACATATCCAACCACTTTGTGGCCAACAAGCTCAACATGTTTCCTGATTGACATGTCATCGATAATCAAAGTAGAATACAGAGTCTCTGTGTGGCAGTGGACAAGCTTTTTCAAGAAAGACAGTGACTCAGCTGTGAAGCCAGGATCCCCGTTGATGGAACTGTACCATTTTCGTATAGTGCACTCTGCTGGCAGTGCACCATTAAACTTTGAGCGTACATACTGATAAGCTGACGGAGAATAGAAGTGTAGCGTTAACGCAAATGCACACAGCTCAGATGGGCACTTGTCTTTCGGGTCATCTCCTGTCCTGTTGAAGAGTTGCTGTATATCAGGGGAAAAGGCTGCAATGAACACCCCATGCCCTCCTCTGACATGAGCTTTTGGTCCTTGATACCCCTTATTATCTCTTGAGCAGTCTCGGTCTTTTTAGTCGATCTGCGCTTGCTCTGCTGCAGAATTTTGTTCTTCTTGAGCTGTGTCAGCTTTGAGCATTTTGAGCTTCGTGAGATTAAACATGAAGCAGTTCTTTGTAATACTGATTTGTATGTGATGCAACCTGCCACATCTTCAACAACTTTGTCAACTTCTACACCTCTGTCAGCGGTGGTCGCTTTCTTTTCAGCTGGAACGAGAATCGCACAATTTAAGACTACTGGCTTTACTCACTGCATTTCGTAAAGCAAACGCAAATATAAGAACAGAAAAGGCACAAATTTAAGACAATACAGCTGCTCGTATACTGCCCAAACGACGCTACTTAACGCCTCTAGTTGCGAGCATCCCTTTTAATTCGGACAACACAGCAGCCGATGACGACATCTAGGGAGTCATCTATTTAATTTCAGCGAATAGCAAACGGTACGTTCTTTTCCTATTCGCGCTCCGCACCAGCGATATCAACTAGCACAAGAATGTGTACTCACCGGCTTTTGCTGGTGGTTTGGAAATGCGTCAACCACTGTCGGACGACTTCCCGGTCGCAGCCGTATCGTCTGTCCGGCCCGGTCGAAACAACCCGGCGTGAAGTGCCTGGAACATATGTGATCGCCGTCTTTTGGCTTTCAGCCTTCCCGCCGACCAGCCCGCTCCCACGTGCTTCGCACAGTTGGGTCCTTGTGAAACTTGTTTGGAAAAGACAATGACCGTCAGATGTGGCATTGCAGATAGATTGCGAGCTGTCAGCATGTGTTGCGACAGGCAAAGAAGTTTTCATGAAGCTCCAAAATATGGTACGTACAAGTGAAACGCAATCCCAGCGTCCTTTCTCGCTCGATTTGTGCAGCCGTACGCAACGCATGATGATACCATTACAACGTCCGTACGCCACCATGCTGACTACGCAATGCGGCTGCCGTGGCGGAAGGCGCGCTTTCTGCCTATGGCAAGATGGCGGTGCACTGCTTCAGCTCAGGGGCATCCCCTCCGCTCCAGCAAGTTTTATTTAAACCCCCTTGGTGCCGCCATGTCAGAGGATGATGCAATTTTCGTTGTATCCGTACAACGGAAGTGCGCAGGAGGCCTCGACACAACTGCTAAGGATAAATGCAGGCTCCTGTTGACAAGCCATGTCTCCTACAAGCACTGCTGCCGCAGACGACTAGTGGAGAAATGTTTCTGGCTCTCAAGAGTAATTCTACAGGAGATTCCACGGTCTAAATATTGCGAAAGGGGGATTTTACAGGTACAAGCAATGCGACCACATGACGCATTACTACGGCACAAAGGCTACCGCGTGCCCTTGCACCACATGATCGCTAAATCTCACCTGACGGTTACTTTCCGTGGCTTTCGAAATAGCTTTAGACGATAATTCCAGCCTGTGCAATTAACGTAGTCATTCTATTCAAACATACATCTGTCACTGGCGACTAGAAACACTTGAAAGCATTACACGTATATTTTCTCGGTATGCCAAGAGAATTAAACATTACGCAGAGGTTAAATTTGGATGGAATGGGTACCATTTTTGACAAACTCAAGAATTTCATTAATTAGTGCCACCAGTAATGTTTCTTCCGGGAAGGCTATGCCGTCCAGTCTGCCTTAAAACGACGCGAAAAGTCTGCCTTCTGACCAAAAGAAGAGAAGATAAGTAAATTACTATAGTCTCGTCGAAATCACAAAAAGTTGCACGAGGCCCTGTTCATCATGCCGATGCAACAACAGAAGACGTTTATAAAAGCGACACCCAGCAGTCAGCGACACAGTAAAATTGCCTCCCATCGAAGCAGACTAGGGGGTAGTCGAAGACGCAATTAAGGCTGTCGGGCGCGGCCCTTAGGTGCCTAATGCTCTGGCTATCGGTATCGGCGCATGCGCACTGCGACATGCATCCGAAAAAGAGGCGAGGCTGCGAACCTCAGGGGTTGGTGTCGGACTGGCTGCGCGGCACTCAAGTTGCGTGAGTAAACGCTTTCGTTAGAATGGAGGACTCTGGCCATTCCTTTAGCACGGCTGTAGACGGGCACCACAAGCGAACCCCACAAGGGTCAAGGGAGTGCAGTCGTGAGTTGGCACATTCCACTTAATCGCAATGTTCTAATGCACTGCGACGAGCACGTAGGCGAAGTTGCCGCACGACATTAGGCGTTGACAATGGCGCAGGCACACACTGGACTCTTTGCCGTTGCTTCATCGGCACTACTATTGCCCTTGATTCCGCAATGACGCGGTAGTCACTAAAATTTGATCGTGTGTCTATTATACGACCTGTTCATGAGAGCCATGACGTAGGCTTGTCTCCGCAGCTTGTATGGCCGCCTTAGAATCACAAGTTTTATCCCCGTATTCCAGAGTGCTCCTCCACTCAACGCTCCACCTCGACTTGAAAGTGAATGGCATCGCTGCCTCTCGACAGAAGTGGTCACTGCGCTTCATTGACTCTCCACGGCGATTATTGAGAAGTGTAACGTATTTTAATGTTTTGCAGCGAAGCTGTTAGCCTCTCGGCGGTCGGCATTTCTTCCTGGCCATCCGTTAGCAGAAATTATCATCATCAGCAGTGGCTCATACCCCCCCCCTCCCCCCCCCTAAGCAACCAAAAATGCAATGGATCTTCCCCATCGTAATGCAGAGGCTACAAGCACCCATCAAAACAAGCGAACAGTGCATACATTCACTGGGATCACGCATACAATGCACAGAACAGCGTACGTTTTAATAAAGAACAAGCTCAAAACAAGCATGTATCATCGTCAGCACTGGCTCATACTCCCGTAAGCAAGCAAAAAATGCATTGGCTCATACCCCCGTAAGGCAGAGGCTACAAGCGCGCAGCAAAGTTAAGTGAACAGTGCACACATTCATTGAGATCACCCATACAAGTCACAGAACAGCATACGTTTCAATAACGCATAAGCTCAAAACAAGCATCCGAACCATCAATAAAGCATCGCATAACCCCCGCCGCAGTTGTAGTGGTGGTTTTGCAACAGCTTCGCTGGGCATCCACTTTCGCAGGGTCGCGATGGCTAGTCAATTTTTCCTTGCTGCGTTCGCCGCGTTGCAGTGCGGACCTTTCAAAAGCAATTCGATATTGACGCAACCAACTTCCTAAAGCAGGAACTCATTTAAAGTTACTTAAAAACATGCACTTTTACTTTTGCAGAGTATGCAATAACCTGCTGTTTATGACTTCAGTTGCCTAGCGCATACACTAACGACAGTTCATTTTTTGCACATTTTTCTTGAATTCGCCAGCCTCGACGTTCCCCCTTTGGCTAGTACTCTTTATGTGTGGAGGTCACATGATCTTTACTGTAACAAAGAGAGAAAGGGAAAAGGGAAGGGGTGAAATTTAACCGACAGGGTAAGCAAACATGCATGTGGCATCAAGTGCTGAATGTCGAGAAAATAAGAAAAATATCCTTATTTGAAGCGTCGTGAAGCCTCGTACGTGCCTTCACAGGTGGAGGACGGAAGAAAAAGTTTTTAATGAAAGATGAGAAGTCCACGCAGCTGTAAGCTGGGATTAGTACTCCATGTTTCTTCCTGGCTCAGAGAATGAAAGAAAGAAAGATAAGAAAAAGAATGAGATCGAAGGTTGTGTGAGAATACTTATGTTGTGCCGGATGGCGAGCGTTTTAATATCCAAGAACGTGTAAACTTCTTTGCTCCTAGCTGTTATGACCTCTGTAGCTGGCGCAGCGCTACATCTAGCTATTACGCTAATTGGCAACACAAAAAGTCTCTTCTTGAAATTTTGTTACTATTTGATGAGCACCCCTGGATGTGGACGTTTCCAAGGGACGTGCAACCAAGCAAATTTCTTTTATGCTCTTAAATTTTCATGACAATCAACATACGGTCGAATGGTTGGCTAAATAACTTAATTAGCTGGCTGGGGGTCACTACCAATACACGCGGCTTTCGCAGCGTAGAAGGGCGCCTCCTTTATTTTGGAATTTTTTAGTCGGCGCTGTGTTGCTCAAGATAAAGTGCTCGACGAGAGAATAATTCATGGTGAAACAGCTTTAATGTTTCCGAGGAGAGTGCCACGAGGGAATTCCTTAGTTGCTTAGGAATCTCAACGGTAGGCATTATGCCGCTGAATTGCCTTCATAAGCACGAGCTTAACTGTCAACGTTTTGGACGCTAGCAACAGCTGTGGCGGTCATGGGGTAGAATTATAGCTCGCCTTTTCTAGCAATGTTGCAGCCATACTATACTGTTCTGTAGGAATTGTTTGATATTTGCTGCGATACAGACAAAACCCAACTTAGTATAGGTAGGTCGGCCGTATTGCACACGATCAAAGCACGCCGCTTTAACATAGACAAGAATTCATTATGGCCCTCGTATGTAACCACGGTGTATAGGAAGTGTACCTGACTATATGTTTTCAGGTGATGGAACCTATCTTCGAGCAGATTTTTAAGTATCCAGCACAAAAAGTCGATTTTTTGCACCATGGATTATGGCTTTCAGTTTTGATAGGCAGCGCAGAAAAATTAGAGGGAACAGAGGAATGAACGGAGTGCGGAACTTCCAAGAATTTATTTTCTTCTCAGAAAGCATCGCTGTCACACAGAAGCACCACAGCAATGCGCGGAACGCAATCAAATGAAATCAAATCAAATCAGATCGCGCACCATTATTTCATTAACGTCCTGATAAATGAGGTAGGCTTGGTAATATCGATTAATGATTAATCGATTAAATGTGTCCCGCAATACGATTAATCTTCATCGATGTCCACCTTTCATTTAATCGACTTAATCGATTAGGCCTGTTCGATTAATCGTTTTCGAGAGTTCGAGAGGAGTGGCACGAGAATGTTGAAATGGTGCTGGAATGGCGGCCCACGAGCAACTCTGTGCGGCTGGGGTAGAGCGACTGTCGACTGTCATTCCGAGTCCAAAGTGTCGCCGAGCCGAGCGCTTCGCCCCTCTTTCCCCTTCACCCCCCCCCCCCCCCCCCCTTCAAACGCACGCGCCACCACGCTGCGCGAAGCCGGAGGCTTGAAATGCCCTCGCAATTCAAGGCACACTATAGCGACCCAGTCGTTGATCGTACTGCCACTCCCAGTCCACTAAAATAATTTCAGAGCATGCGCGCTGGCTTAGATCATGTATTTGACATAGCGATGGAGTTCTATATTCTCGCGTGCTGGTTGTGTGACCATTCAAAGAAGGTGTTGGTTTCACCCAAACATGCCATCCAATTGGCATTCCTTCGCTCTGTAAAAAAAGATTATTTGGTTTAAAATCCCAAACTACTGACTTTCTTTTCCCCTGTGTACATTGCAATTTCTTTCATATTTCAGTTGGACTTCACCTTTTCTATTTGCAATTTTTCTAATTCTTTTTCAACTGTACTGTGCTGGGATTCACTAGTGCAATGTACCTTATAAAGCGAAGCTTTATATGTCTATAGTTGGATAAAACTTAAGTCTGCAGTGAAGCACCGCCCACGCCCTCATAACCGCCAGCCACTGTTCCTCCGCAAGGCTGCAAACAGTTCGTACTTCAAACTTTCCTTGTTATCTAAACAATTCGGTAACATCAAAACTAAAATAACGCGTAATTTTATACGTTTTCACTCAACTATTCTTGCGATAGCAATTATATGGACACTCAAAGCGGATTTCTACCGGTGGTGTCGCCGTGGCCGTCGCCGTGAGGTTCCGTATGACGTCAACGGCGATGAAATCGTCGCCGCGCTCCGGACGCTGTATGTGCGAGTGAAAGGGCGCGAGGGACTCGCGCTTTCACAGGGAGCGAACGCACGTCGGAGAGCAAACGCGCGTAATGTGCCGTGCTCCCTGAAGGGCTGCAGAATTAAGCGCCTCTTTCCTCCTTTCCATATATAGAGAGCAAACGCGACTTTTTCCGTCGCGCGAAAGGTTGTGGGGGGACGGGAGGGAGAGAGGGAGGGGAGGCGACGTTTAGCTGCGGCACCAAATGCGTATTTATATAAAAACGTCGTGGGCGTTCAGTGCGAACGCGGGCAAAACGCCGACGGCGTCGACAACAGTTCTGCGCATTGCTGGTGCTGCTGCATGTCCAAGTTTATACAGCTGATAAAACTAGTATCCTTACTCCGTATAGCTCTCTACTAATTTGCTATCGCAATTGATGCTTCGCCTTTCGGGTGAAACTGCGACAATTTTTTATAGTGGAAAGTACAAGTACGACAACTGTATACAGTCGTATCAAGTATGACGTCATTTTGAAAACGTCGCATGACGACGATTTTGTTTGCTCCTGTGATTGGCTGGCGGAGAAACACAACCCCGCGCGGTCGGTGGGCCTTTTTTGCCAACTGCTGTTTTTTAAGTTGTATCCTACCATAGGCGAAATTGTATATGGCTAGGCGAAATCGCCTGTATGCAGAAAACTATCATCATCAGCATTGGCTCGAGCGTCGTCGTCTTCTTCTGCAGCTGGCTCGTTGGCGCCCCTAGGGTTGTGATCGTGCTCGTGCGCGCCACGCGCTCGTGCCACTGCTCCCGCGTTCTTCGTCGTCATCTGCTTGCATGGCTGGCTGCGTAGGCGCTAATGATTCCAGCGTAGAATTTCACTTGTCTTCTGTCGTCGTAATGGGGAGGCCGTGTTTACGGCGGTATGAGCCATTCATTGTCTTACGTGACGGACAGATTTAATTTTTAAAGAAATTTAATTTCGAAGAATCGCAAGCGGCAGTGTTGGGCGAATGCTGCTAACCACGCCGCCGAGCAAACTCGAGGCATCGAACGCAAGCGACAACGGCGGACTGCGGGCATACCGTCAGTGACGTCGTGCTCTCCGTCGCAGCCGAAGGTGTGTGTGACCTCATTAAGAAACGCAAAGGCTTAACCAATAATTGAGAAATACTTTAATGAACTGTCGGGATTAATCCGGTCATAAACGCCGGGGCCGCACGTTTGAACTCCGCTGGTTGACCCTCTTCACGGAGTTGTAGGGCCAACGAATTGTTTGATTCTGGACTAAGTGCCAATTTATAACATATATTGTTTATCTTGTCAAAAGCCACTAGTGCGAACTATAGTTAGTCTTTAACAAGGTAAAGATTACCTTTGTCAAACGTTTATACACTTGTGTTTCAAACTTGATTCCACCTGTCAAACATTAAAACAGGGCGCTACAAAAGTAGATAACTGCGTTCCAGCCTTTATGAAAGTGCCTGGCAAAAATTTCGATTAATCGATTAATCGATGAAAAACCCTGCATTGAAAGGAAATATTAGATTAAAGGCTAAAACAATGAATGATTAATCTTTAATCGAATAAAATAATTAATCGACCATCCCTAAACTGAAGGTATCTGAGCTCCAGTGTCTGAGAGCGACAGATGGGTTACTGCCGCAAGTATCTCTGAAGCAGATAACTTCTTCGTCTTCGATTATCTAGCATGTAACACGATCCGGGTGTTTTGCATGATACTGCACTCTCTGAACTTTGGAGTGCATCCACACGTGCTAGACTGGGCAGAAAGCCATCCTTCTCTTGTGCGGTTTACATGGTACTTATTTTCTTCCAGCCCTTTATTCACGTATCGGCCCGTCTTTCCGATGTAAAATATTTCACAGGACGGGGGGATCTGGCAGACTAGGTAATTTGCTTAATTCCTAAGTATATTTTGGTTATTGATAAGTCACCCTCATACAAGATACTGGGGCGATCATATTGCACAAATTTCCCAACTTTTCCGAGGCAGAAAAGCAGCTTTCACGTTTACACGCCGTGCAGCTGGATGGATGGATGGATGGATGGATGGAGGCAAAACTTTAATGCAAGTCCTGAGGTCCGCGACTCAGCGCGCAGCGGGCCGCTCCCACGTTGGGACAGTCAGGCCATGCCCGACCGCCGCATCGCGGGCCCTCTGGACAGCCCATATATTTCCGCCCCAGCCACTTGTCCTGATTGATTTGTTCCGGCCCTTGCAACGAGGGGCAACGCCAGAGCATATGGTCTGGGCTTGCGAAGTCATTGCAGTGCCTGAAAGAACTACTGGCATATAAGTGTAGGGATAAAGCTTGTGTTATAAAGCCAGGCTGGGATACGAGCCTGTTTGCAATAATCTGAGGATCAATGCCTGCGCTCTATTTAAGTTCTTGTAAGGAAGGGGAAAGTCTCTCCTGCCGAGATAAAAGTGCTGCGTAATTTCGTTATATGTGGTAGGTTGATCTCTGTTCTTCACCACTGCGGGCCGGCCAGGGAGTTCTCCATGGTCGCGGAAAGCGAGGCCTCGCGCCTTGGAGTGGGCCACCTATTTCAGGTTTGTGGGGCCTCCCATGATGAATCCCATGTGAGCGGGGAACCACGTGAGGGTGTGGGTGGCGATACTTTTGCCGTCGAGGATGCGACAGGCTTCCTTACACACGGCGCCAACGCTGAAGGCGCGGATGGCTGCCCAGGAGTCGCTGAAGATATTGGCATGTGTGTCATCCAGGAGGGCCAAGGCAATGGCCACTTGCTCGGCCGCACACGACGTGCGTCCTACCAAAGCGGCGTTAACGGTCGAACCCCTATGGTTGATCGACACTACTGTGAAATTGTTGCTGTTGCCATACTGGGCCGCGTCAACGCAGCAGCTACCGCCAGGGAGTTCTGTCGCCTGGCGTAGGAGTGCCACCGCCCTGGCCTTCCTTCTTTCCACATTGCGCTGGGGATGCATATGACGCGGGGCGGGGGATATGATGATGTTGTCTTTCTGCTCTTTCGGAAGGCCCTGGCAGGAGTCTTCGACCATGGCCAGCGGGACGCCCATCTCTGTTAGGAGTCGTGTGCCCGCCCTGGTGCCGGAGAGTCTGAGAATCTGTGCGCTTTCTTGTGCTTCTGCAATTTCTTCCAGGGTATTATGAATACCCAACTGCAGGAGTGCGCGCTCTTGATCCCCCTCCGTATGATGGCATTTAGCTTGTCTCGCTCGGCCCTCTTCCAGACGTGCATCAGACACTCGCCGGCAGCGAACCGGCCGTGCAGCTGCCAGCAGAAATATCCAAGAGAAATTGGAGCCTGACTAGCTCAGCAGATGAAAAGGACGTACTAGCAGCTTTGACGAACGTTAAGTTGCCTCTTGGTGACAATCTCTTGGAGACCCTGCCAAGTTCATAGCTCGAAGTGGTTTCGCAGCCAAGATGAGGCTGCCGTATAAGTTTACTTTCTCAGATTTTCTAGAAATGCTATATTGTTACAAGTATTAACAAATCGTCCTTCAAAAAAGACCAATATAGGAGCGCCTTTAGAGACTGCCTCTAAAAGTGAGTTCTGTGTGGAGAGTCTTCCGATTTGGTCTGCGAGAGCTTCAAGAAACTAAATTAAGAAGGAGACATGGTACTCCATCGCGCTGCGCGCCGTCTTTCATGCCTCTCGAAATTGCTAAAGCTCTCCTCTGCCGCCCATTGGCTTCTTTCTCCCAGAGCCTTTGCGTCATGCCTTGCTTTTCGTTTGGAATAGTTTTAACAGAAATTGAGAGGTGGTGCTGTTCAAATATATATCAAGTGACGCACTCATGCTCATTACTTTGCACCTAACTGATACTGAGGTATGTTTGTACCTACCATACATTTAGTACGGGAAGGACCCTTGCAATAATGTATAAATACTTCGAAGTGTATATATCATTCTGGTAGTGACATAGACAGACGTATGTGAACTCTCCGTTCTGATGTTATCTTTATTTGTTCCATTCAATTCTTATTTGTTTATTTATCTTAGTATTATCGTTCATTCCATGAAACTACTGAAGCACGAAAGCGCGTGCGGCGTGAAGTCGAGCGAAAACGAAAGCTATCGACCGCGCGCGTCCTTATCAAGGGTAACTTCATGGAGTTCTTGTTTCTAAAAATCAAAAACACCTCGACAAGTAGCATTTCATTCTGTGCTATTAAGCAATGAAGTGATCTTTTTATTACGAGTGGTTCAATACCAGAGACAAAATTATAATCAGGAGTGCCTATCTTGTCCTGCATTTACCTCAATTTCTCTATTACTAAAACTATGTTCGGGATAATATTGATAACTTAGACGTTCTCAAGAATTATTCTATCACTTTAGCTTTACTTAATATTTGCCTTTAGTGTCCCTTTAACATCTGTCTTAATCCCACACTTCCTGTAATGGGAATTACTGGCGTAGAATGGATGGACCATTCTACAGCATGCAATTAATTCACATGTAAATACACAAGCTTCCAACATTCTTACGAGAAAGCTACTTGGCGCCACAGAAAAAGCCACTGCAGTGCTGAGGCAGACATATCAGGGAAATTTTTGTGACGATTACTGTGTTCAATTCGTTGCGAAAGCATCGGCTCCAGTTCGAGTGCACTTGAGTAATGCGAGCTTTGCAGAAAGAAAACAAAACATGCAGATCCAGCGCACATGTTAGAATCAATATCAAATGATGCTTTAGTGAATTAATCGTTCAATAAATGCTATACAACGAACGGCAATGCGTACAATTGTATTTAGGTTGTTAGGGAAAGCTCCGTTTTTTTATAAATAGTACGTGAATGCCCACCATCTCGACCTGTTCAGCATTTTCATGAAATTCTGTTTACTTTCATTATGTGCAACGTGTAATTTCAACTAATGTTTATGTTGATACGCATGAATGGTCGGAGTTTTAATATCATGCAATTCTTGTGTTTATGCACTGCGTCGTTCACAAGCTATGCCAAACTGGAAACAGAAATCAGATGGATACACAGTTTCAGACGTCTACGCAGTCATATCTTGAGGTTGAAGTCGATGTATGATGCTTGTCGAGGGAAGAATAGCAATCACAGGTGTTATGCACGGAGAAGTACGACACATATCTAGCTACATTTCAGTATTATGTGCCTCTTGTGTCACAGTGGCGCATACGCATTCTGGAGGATTGGCCAATAGGCACACACCCAGTGGCACATACCGAGCGTTTAAAGCAAGAATCTGTTGAATAGCATGAGTTGTTTTATTAAGAGGTCAGTGTGATTTCTTTGCAAATACGTGTGAGCCGAGAACTTACGTCCAGGATTTATTGATTCACTCATTTACTCATGTCAATTTTATTCACACGAGTAAACAAGAAGATATTGGCACCAACAAATGGTGCTGGATACTCCTTTTCACGCGAGTACCGAGGGAATTCATTACAATTTACACATCACAAAGGCAACAAACACACAATATAAATCGAGATTTTGCTAGGTCCTCACGGCACAAAATTTCACCATAGAAAAATGCAGCTCAAAATGCCACAAACAATACAGGTAGAGTATATGTGTCGGGCCGCGTCGCCAGGTAGGCGGCCGCTGATGAAGGGGGTGGCATCGGGGGAAGCACTCAAAGATTGCGCACTGCCGAGTTGGGGTGCTTGTTTGCCCGTCTCGTCGGTGTCGGGCACTGTCGCCGTCTGAGCGACGCTGATGAAAGGGCCTGCCTCGATGGGAAACAATCAAAGAATGTGCCCAGCCGATTCGCGACGCAACAATGGGCACTAGAGGCGCATTTCCGCCGTCGCCGTTAAAGTCCCTATATAAGAAAAGTACAGCCATCTACTCTTTCCTCCGCCGTCTCCTTTCCTAAAGCGCTTGTTTTTTTTCTTTACTTTTTGCTTGCGAAAGCAAGTCAACACTGGCGCACCTTGAAAGTCCACGTTGAAGCTTTCAGGCCGGGTGCGCGCCGGCGACTGCGGCTGCGCAGAGGACTTTCAACATAGCTCTGAGGCGGAAAAAAAAAGCAGAATATAAAGAAGTGAAAGCGCGCGCTATCATCGTCCAATCGGAGATACAGGAGAGAGAGAAGCGGCGTTGATCAAAGGATGGTGGTACTTTTCTTATATAGGGACTTTAGTCGCCGTTGGCGCCGCCATGTTGTTCCGTATAAAGTCGAAGTAAGATAACATCACCGCCGCGTGCCGTGCTCTGCATGTGCGAGGGAAAGCTTGCGAGGGTGAGCCGACAATGGTGGCTCAATCTCGTGCGCGCAAGGGAGGAAAGCGCGGAGAACGCGCGCCGTCACTGGCGGCGGCTACGTATGGCGCGGCCGCCAGGCCCTATCTTGAAAGCGATCTGTGATGGGTACACAGTGCGCCGAGAGCTGATAGCTTCGTGCGCGCTGTGTTCACGCCGCTTAGTTCGCGTTGAAGCGAGAGGCAGCACGAAGGTCAATTCGCTCGCTGCTGCTGCCGCGCTTATTCACTCCAACGTTTTGACAGGCAGTGTGCGCGGTCATCGAGTGAGATGTTTTCATGTATGCTTGTGCGTGCGTGACACCATAACTAGTTCATTTAGTTAGTAAGCAAATTTTTACGAGTTATATGGCCGATAAAACTACTCTTCTTACTTCGTATATCTGGGTGAGCCGGTACCCTTGCATCCCTACTTAGAGCGGGAACGAACCAACAGGGACAAAGAATAAATACTCGTGTTACGTCTTTCTGCTTTGTCCCTGTCGGTTTGTTCGCGCTGTAAATAAAGATTACCCTCTCGTACGACGAGGGCCAATCCTCCACGTCGCTGAAAACAGCAGCGCCCCTTTAGAGGAGCACCCCGGAGCACATGACCGATGGAGGAGGAGGCGCCTGCGGGGATGTGTCGTTGGGCATGGTAGACGGTAGCGTGCGGGACCGAAGTTCCAGGGTGGACGTTTTCAAGTTACCCAGCACCGTCCACCAATTGTGAAGAGGTTTATTGGCTGTGGACTGAGAGCGGCTAACGCAGCGGTCAAGTAGCAGCGAGCAGTCCCAGCACGAGTTGCGAAACCCGTGCCTAGCGCTGGTGATGATGAGCGGCCAGCGTTCGCCGTCTTCACTACAATTATTAAATTTTTGTTCATTAGTCTTCTGAATATCACGTTACTAGCGGCAAAGTATGTCCGCCTCACCTTGGAACTCCTCTGCGAGAACGCCACGTTCGCTGCCTTATAGCCTTATTATTTAAAAAAATCTGTATTGTCTAAAACAACAAAAAACAAAACAAAAAAGACCCTGTACATGAATACACGTTATTTTTACCAGGAAAACATTCACATCCACTTCTTATATGTCTAAAACGTGGTTTCCATGACGTGTTTCGGTTCCGCTATCACTTCCGGCGCATGTTCTCGTCGAGATAATTTCTGTCAATCACAGGAAACCGCCGTTCAGGCGTGGATTTGGACACTGCCTATATAAGTGACCTCAGAACACTGTTAAAGTGCAACGAACGCACGTTTCTGAAGAGCAGCCTTTGGTCTCAGTCCAAGCCCCTTCTTTAGACTAATTGGTCTTTGATCAAACCTCCTCAGTTTAGACATCGGTCGTTTTTTTTTTTCTTTCCTTCGTTCTGTCTTTCTGCAGAAGTGAGCATTGCCAGACAGTTTTATCCAGTTCGGATTCTGTGTTGCATGTCGCAAGTGAATCTTCACAACCCGTTTTCTTTGAAGAATCGGTTATGAAAAAAAAGTGTCTCTTTATTTACACTCAATATTCGGACAAGCATGCACTAATTCGAGTATGCTTTAATCTACTCTAGAGAAACGCTTTCCTCAACAGCTATGTCCAAAGACGCGTAGCTCCTCTCGACTACAAGATACAATTCGAGATTGAATATTTTTTCGCCACAGTAACAGAAAGTATGACTTTGAGATCTCCCACGATGGCATCAGGCTTTTTACTGCCGGCATAAAATACTCAAATTGTATTTTTATTTTATGCTAGCACTTTGGCAGTAAATATGAGCGATATCATCATTTAAAGGATTTTGTAATGCAGCAATATTACTAATAAATGCATGGCTCCACCGCATGATCGGCCAACAGGCTAATATTTGCCTGTTGCAGATAACATAATTCCAGTCCTTGAGCTAGATTATCCAGAGGCGGACATTACTGGCGCGCGAAATCGAAATGCACATTCAATAAACACAAATCAACTAATTACCAATTTTAATTAATTAAGGGCACATATTGCAATTTACAATCTGGTGAGTTTGCAAGACATATCCACAATTGGAATGAATTTAAAGAATGACACCAGTTTGGAGATATTCCACTTAATTTCTTAACAAAACGCTTTTTTATCCATTGAAGCACAGCTGCTTCAATTCATAAAAAAGCGTAACTAGAACGCCCATGGGATGTATTTCGTTCCACACTTTGGGAAATAATATCTCGCAACTGGTGTCATCCTGGAGATTCATTTCAAGTCGATACTTCTTGCAAGCTCACCGGCTACAATTAGCAAATTGCAATATGTGCCGTAAAGTAATTATTTAAGAAGTTATTTAGTGACTTCTTTAGTTGTGTTTCGAATTCTCGTTGTACTAATGTCTGCCTCTTCGAATAATCCAGCTCAAAGACAGAAATTCCGGAAAACTGAGTACCGAAGGTAAATTATTTCAATCACTATAATAGAAGACTTGAACATCATCACTTCTTTAGAGGCCTGATTAATGTGCGCTTGTAATTAAATCAGGTATGTCGACTTTTTATGATAGTAGTAACTGGAAACAAGATATGTTTGAAATATAACTTAAGTTTTATACGTACATACAGAAGAGGTCGAGTATGATTCGTTCTTTTATTATACTGGTATTTTTGTCTATATAAATTCAATAATCTCTATTTATTACCAAAAATGGATACCAAGAGAAGAAAAACGCAGCCGAGGGGGGCAGAAAACTGGGTGGGCTGTTGAAGTTACGAAATTTGCAGGCGCAAGTTGGAATCAGCTAGTGCAAGAGAGGGGTAATTGGAGATCACAGGGAGAGGCCTTCGTCCTGCAGTGGGCATAAATATAGGCTGATGATGATGTTGATGATGATGATGTGTTTATGAGTCTGTTAAGTAAATGAGGAAAAATTAGAAGGTATGTACGAGCTGCGAGCATAAATGTAAGGCCGGCTGCGATGTTTTTATTTTTACTTTTTTTATCTATGAGAAACAGCAGCCTATTCGCTCGTTAAAAACATTCAAGTAAATAGTTGTATATAGTTTGTTTACCTCTCCGTAACAATATCAACAAAATCTTGAGACCATTCAGGCACAGATCATAGGCAGTTGAAAATTATGCAGAACGTAGCACAATCATTCAGACGTTACAGCGCGCATCACATAGAATTTCGACAGATGGCAGATATAACCTTTGAGATACATTTATGCACAGTTCAAACACGGTATACCTGTATTTCACGATCCTGTATGTTCACCTGCCTGTTCGCTAAACATTTCGCCGTGCAGTAACTGTGAAAATAGCTCAACTATCGCAGGCAGGAGTTAGAAGTGCAATACAGGCCCCACGCTCAACTTAAAACGCCAACATAATTTCCAGGCTAAGATGCACTCTTTTGCATTCTTAGTTTTCTCTTATGAAGGGAACTGCTTCCCCGAAAGCCCATTTTGCATTTCTGTTTCAGTGCAGATACGATGAAAACTTTGTAGTTAGTCACAAACAAATGGCATATTCGCGTGGTCGTTTTAGAGTGCTCTGGCAGTGCTACAATGCTACTTTGCTACTTCGCAGTGCTACTTTGCTGCTACAGGCAGCAAAGCGCTACTGCTTGATTGAGCAAGCTCCACAGATGATAATGAAGGCAGGCTGTCACTGCCATATCCGGTTATTCTCATAACACAGCTTTGAAGCTGTCCTTGACCATGCACTTCCGTAGGATGGCCAAAGAATTCTCAAAACAACCACCCGAATATGCCATTAAAATGCAGTGGAAGCTGCTCCTACAAGAGAGTGCTGTGCCTCCTTTGCATTTATCCCCATCATGAAAGGTGCCTCTGTGCTACTACAGTAAATGACAAAACCTATCGCACTCACTATCGTTGCGATGCTTAGACGGGATTCTGACTTAGAGGCGTTCAGTCGTAATCACACGGATGGTAGCTTCGCAGCCACTGGTCTCTCGACCAAACACGTGAACCAAGTGTCCGAATCTGCGGTTCCTCTCGTACTGAGCAGAATTACTATCGCAACGACCGGTCATCAGTAGGGTAACACTAACCTGTCTCACGACGGTCTTAGATCCTCAAGCTCCTCTTAGATCCTTAGGCTTAGATCCTCAAGCTATTCGAGCTCTTTTGAACTGAGTGCGTGTGTTTCGTGTCTAATGGCACAACGGCAGCGCAGGCTATTGCACCAAAGAGCTTTTTGTGGTGTCTGCATTCCAAATACTGATATACATTGACATGGTATACTGCAACTCGAACAAGTTCTCGAGTTCTGACAAAAAATGTAATGCTAGTAATGTGCAAGGCGTATCGCAAGTAACAAACGAACGTGAAAACGTTATAATCTCCAAGTGCTCAAGCATCATCACGTTATTTTATTTTCATCCGGAGACCGGAAGTCTAAAATTTTCATTATGAACCAGAGCTTCTACGGTCATAACAAACATGAGCGCCGACATGCATTACTTTGTTGTCTGTTATTGTTACTGCGTCCGCCAACGCCACTGCATCCACATCATTTGTAGCTGCTTGCCTATCACTGGCCATATTTAAATAGGTTGAACCGCATGTGCACTCGTGCGCTTCCAACGTTATTCGCGAGATAACGTGCGTTAGGCTGAGTGTTTTTATGCTGACTGCCAGAGATCGTCAACGTCATGCACGTACTTGAGGCGATATGATCACCGCATTGACCTTTACGGCAGACACACTCGTATAAGTATTATTATGGATAGAAGGAAGGAGTACCGCGTCGCACACACAAACGCATTTGCTCCCGTTTATGTGTTGGTGTTTCTGTCTTGGCTCGTGAAGAATCATCCATATCTGCTGGTCTTGGTAACCAGCTTCGTACGGCCTTCTTTCCTGACTCGGGGTGTTGCCTTGCTCGTTTCCTGATCCTCTCAAAGCAGCCCCATTGATGCCTCTACACACAGCTCTGGTCACGTAGAGAATCTACGTTCCTTTCGGCGCGAACGTTCCACCCCCCCCCCCCTCCCCCCTCCCTTTCTTGCTCCTATATAGTGGGTTGCAGGGCTCTGCTCATCATCGCTGGGATCAACGTGCTCGTCAGAAAATCATGTTCCCTCTGAAACATCTTTGATCTTCCCGACCTCATATAACTACCCAATCGAATACGACCACCGAGAGATCTTAACAATGGCATGTATATGCCATTGTTACGAGCACTTCATTGCTCGTACAGTGTTCCGCTATCTAAAATGCAAGTAGCCGTTAATCTTTATGTAAGGCTGCGTGAGCATGTGTATACATGCACATTTAAGAAATATTACAGTCACATGCAATGTATCCGCTTGAATGAAATCTACTATCTCCAAGTTAGTTTAAATTTTTGTTTAGATATGGTGGCAGCAAAATTTTGAAGGTATATTATGCATGTGCATCTGTCGCTTCCCATCTGCATTTATGTTAATAGATTAATAATGCTGCCTGAATCAGCTGCATCCTCATATGTTGCAGAAAGAAATATTGCAAGCAATTCGACTAGTGCTGAATTATGCAGTGCGAAAAAGAAAACAAGTGCACCGTCATTCAATTAACTGTTTTTATTGAACGATATAATACAATAATTTATTAAAATGCATGTCTTATGCTATCATCAAAAGAGACTATTTACATATTTACAGCTATTTCCCCAGGGCAAGCATGGTTGCCAGGCTGGGCTTGACCTTCGTGTCAGTCGTTCCGAAGGTGCTGCAGGTGTATGCTGCAAATAAGTAGATGCAACAATGTGAGCCAAAAATAACAAATGTGTAGTCTTTGTAGGTTCATTAAGCAGCTTAATACATTCGCTCAAACCACTTAAGTCAATCCTTAATGCGCTATAACTATGACTAATGACTGCTTGTCAATATAAAGCAGTACCATTACACAATGTTTCACTCTATGGTATGATGAACAATTAAACTTTTACAATTGCTGCTGGCGACAGCAACAGTATGTTACCTTTTATGACAAGTCCATATGATACAATAATGTACTTAAATAACCCAAATCATCTCTATAATAATTGCTGAAACAAGGATAGCCAGTTGCACTGTACATTTTTGGCTGGTAATTAAATATACGCGCACAGAATTATATGGTCAGAAGAGTGACTGGAGTACTGACAGTATCATGCGAAAGATTGTAATTTATTTTATTATACACATTTCAATGTCTTTCTCATAATCTTAACTGATACATCATTGGCCATAACTTCAATAGAAGGCAGATGGATTGATTGCGTTGATATGGTCACTTAGTTTCTTATAGATAATCATTTCTCTTGGGCATGCTGACACGGTTTCAAGTTAGGCATACCACGTGAGCACTTTGTGTGTTCTGGCACGACACATATGCACCTCTTGGGAAACGAAACTGAAACTGTAGTTACAATTAATGCTATCACAATAAATAATTGAAGGCGCTCTAAGACATAAATATTTTTTCTAGAGTTTCGAGGTTCAGGACAATTAGTTAATGCAAAAAAAGAGTAAGAAATGCCCATCTCGGTATGCTTCACTTTCAGTTCTTTTTCAGAAAATGGGACCACTTTGTAAATTTCTTTGTGAGGTGAAATGCTTCAAAAATATGTTTAAGACAGCGATTCCCTGGAAACCTAGTATGGCAAATAACAAGACAGTATACCTATGTTCACATTTTCAATTTCCCTGATCTTTTTCTAAGCTTTCCATGGCTGCTTTCACGAAAATTCCCTGGCAGTTTATGACACCCGCAGTTTAGGTGCAATAAAAAATATTGTGGTTTAATGCTTGCTAAATTACTACCAGTACATAATTTTTAGTTAAAACGAATAACATGTCAGTCACTTGTAATGCACTATTAGATTCAGCTGAATTGAATCACTTGTTTAATAAAGGTGAGAAGGGCTCGGCCGAGTTCGTAATTCATGACAACACCAGCACAGCACGGAAGACAAGTACACAGAAAGACGCACACCTAAAGCAGATGCTACAATGTGAGGGAAAACTATTCAATGAGCAGTCTTCTTACGGTTTATTAGTAGGTTATATATATATATATATATATATATATATATATATATATATATATATAATTTTCTCTCATCACTTATGTCTCCAGTTAATTTGGTTTACCTCTGATTAAAGACTAGATGCCAATACGAATCAATACCATTTTAATATTTCATCATGTTACTGTATGATGAGCATTTAGACTATCGTAATGGCTGCTGGTGCCTGCTAGCAACGGTACGTTTCGTTTCATGACAGGTTCATATGCATAGTCTACTTATCAAAATAAAAAACAAATGCGAGAATCCCAACTGATTCCTATAATAATTGCTGAATGAAAGATACCCGGCTGGACTATGTGCACATTTTCGGCTTTTAACTGCAATGTGCCCGTGCAGAACGAACATGCTCAAAAGAGTGACTGCAGTTTTGAACTTTTTTTCTCATACAGCTTTTTTTCTCATACTCCGAGATTAATACATTATTTGACACTTTCCGTAGCATGCACATAAATGAGGTGTGTTGATAAGCTGACGCGGTGCCGTGTGATGTACGCGTGTGGCTTAAGATGTAAGGCGCCTGATGCAGTGAGCTATAGGAAACTTGCGGAAAAGACAGATACTGGCAATACGACGACCTTAAGAAAGAAGTGATCAGTTGCTTTCGGTTACCTTTATATTTATTTATTTACGAGAATAGGGCAAGCCAGAAAAGCGCCCTTGTTCAAGGGGCATCAAGTAGGAGAAATATCAATAAAAAATTAACGTAGCTTGCAAGGTATTGGCCACGTATTTGACGACTGGAAGGCGAGGAGGGCGGTACCGTTTCCCAAGAAAGGTAACTTATCCAGCCCTCAAAATTATACACCCATCACATGGGTGTATTAACCAGCATTCTATGCAAGCTGCTATAGCATGGGATGTACTCTACTTTCGAAACATCATACAAAAATTGAATTCAGAATCTTCACTAGAGTTATCTTAGTATGCATAAGCATACCCCCGAAGTTTAGTTGGCCCAACCCCAAAGCTAAGTCATCCACCCCCAAATTCCAAGCTGGGCCATCCCCAAGTCGAAGTTGGCCTACCCCCAGATTCCAAGTTGGCCCAGCCCTACTATAAGCTTCCCCATGCATTTTCTATGGAGCCCTTTGTATGCCTACAGGTATTCTCTCTGATCAGTTTTCTATTTCTTTTTGGTGTAAACTGTTCCTTATGGCTTATAAAGCTACCAATAATGTACATTTACGCTGTTATAACGATTAAATGTCTTAACTTCGCAAATTACGCATTTTTCTGAAGATACGAGACTCTTTTCGCACAACTTTTCGCCTGACGGAGCTGGGGTACTCACCAAAGAATGCTTACGCTTGATAATAACTTCTTCTGTAGACATTAACGCGGCTACAGGAAACATTTCTCTGGTGAAACGAAGCTTCTTTTTACTAACGATCCTATTTAATATTGTTGCTCTTGGATCTTTCGTAGATTGCATCTCTCTCGACTTTCAGAAAGCATTTGGCACCATTTCTCACCGTCGTCTTCTCTGAAGTGGAACACACTTAACACTGACCCTATCATACTTCACTGGATTCAATATATTCTACTATATCGAAAGCACTAGACCACTACCAGCAGATGTGCTTCTCCTAACTGTACAGGTATTTGCGGTGTACCATAAGGGACCTTGCTCGGGACATTACTTTTTGTCATTTATATTACTGACCAACCTAAACATGTTCTCTCACAAATGAGTTTTTTGCTGACCATTGCGTGGTATACCGGTAGATAACAATACAAGGTGACCCAATGCTGCTTCAAACTTACCTTAACAACGTCCAAGCATGGTATACTTAATGGCTAATGAAACTAAACGTGAATAATGAGATTAAATCGTAACAGTAACGCTCCTGCCCCTTACCCGTATTTGCTCAACAGCGGTACCTTGAAGGCTGTTCATATAAATACCTCGGCGTTCATATTGGTAACAGCTTGGCATGACAAACACACACTGACTTCGTGGCTAATAATGTTAATTACATGCCACGTTTCCTCAGCCGAAATTTTTCGCTAGCACCTGTTCCCTTAGAACTGAAGCTTTATAAAACAGGCCTAAACTCGAACACGCCGCCTGCACCTGCGATCCTCTCCTGCCTTGCTTACCTCCTCCCTCGAAGCTATCCAAAATCGAGCCACTCGCTTCATCCTTTCTAATTAAATTCGCACCGTAGCGTAACTGCAATGGAAACTCACCTCGATCTACATGACCTTGCAGTCAGAAAAAGTTCGGCAAGTGTTAAGCTCTTGTAACACGAGAAGGCGAAAGCCTGCTGCACATTTGGTAATACATCAAGTTATACAATCGGGGTTAGACTTCTTTGTAAAACATATCGCTAATGCATCAAGCTGTACAATCGGGGCTAGACTTCTTGCACGACATGACGAGCCGCAATGGGAAGTACACGTGTGGCACTAAGGCGACCTCCTGAACGCTACATATGAACACTTAACGTAGTACATAAATTACAGCGTGTTAGTGCACGCACTTGGCCACACCTTCAGTCAGCGAGATGGCTGCGACGTGACGTGTGCAGTCACGCACGCACTAGGTACGCCTTTAGTAAGCCAGAACCATGGAGCAGCTGTGGCTTTAGGGAAGCGGGCTCGTCTCGAACCCCGGCGGCCCGGGCTCGATTCCCACCCAGACCGAAATCTACCAAATTTTCTTTTCAAAGCCACTAATTTACTTTGTTAACAGAAACCCCCCTGACATCAATCCTAGCACTTTTAGCGCCGTCGGCCATTTCTCGTCACGGCGCAGTTTTCCATGGTCATTCCCAGGGGAACGCCAAGGACACCGCCAACATAGATACCTAAGGCTTTCGCCTTAAAAAGCTCGGCAGAATGTTACACTCCTGTAACCACGTGAAGGCAAAAGCCTGTTGCACACTTGCTAATCCACCGTCTCGCGTCGTCACGTTGCTGCTTTCGCAGTTCGGCTTCTTCGGCTCGTTTTCGACGCTTAGCTGCGGCTTCGCGCGTTCATATAGCGGGGTCAGACTCACGCCAACGGCGTTTCTCTATGCCCCTGGTGCAACGACCACACAGCCACACTGACACACATTACTTATCAGTGTACGGAGCGCCTAGCCCAGGCAGTATCCAGGCTGCTGAGCTCATCACAGACATTCACAACGTGGTCTTGGGAGGCACGGCTTTCCGAGCTGGCACTGGGAAGCCAAGTGGCGACGCTGGACCAGGCCCAGCGAGTCGCCGCGGCCAGTGGGGCTCTACAAGAGGGCACCACCCGAGATTAACCACACGCCTCTTCGTACAATAAAGTTTATTCATCATCTTCAACTTCAAGTTGCAACCTCTCAGCAGGGGATTGAAACGTATGCTGTTCTGTATCTTGTATGCGTGATTTCAATGAAAGTATGCACTGTTCGCTTCACTTTGCGGAGCGCTTGCAGGTATGAGCCATTGACAAGGTCACGTGTTTTAACGCGATAGCATTTAGGGCCCCGTGTCGCAGAAAATCTGGCGTCGACGTCAGCATTGGCGCCCGCGGCCGAGAAAATCATCCCCAACCACGTTTAGGTATGCCGCATCATTCTATCTATAATGTTGCTCATACCTTGTCTTGCATTCTTGGCAAAGCTATTCCTCGGAATTTTCAGAATGACAATCCACAAACAAATGTCATGAAACAAAACACCCACAGCGCATGCCTTTTATGTTAAATCTTCTCAGACTGAAATATTAAAAGTGCGAAACAAATACGGAAACCTGAAAATGATGCAATTTCTTTGGCAACTGTGGCTTGGTTGTTGCTAGGCAACGGCGCGGAGTTTTCTGCAGACTTCGGATGTTTCTCCTCCAGCTTTAACAGCTTCGCTGTTAAAGGGATACGGACACAAAATCAGAAAATTTTAAAAAAATGCTGAAAATGAATCCTCAGTGTGCAAAACACATGGGCACCATACTGTTATCAATTGGCAGAGCATTTACATCTATCATTGTCGTCACGAAGATCGCGACACAGCAGGGGATACTGTGGATTACCAGGGACCCCGTGACAAGGTGAAAATCCTGCGCAGCTATTTTGTCAGAAATCGAACAAATGCTAGCGGAAGATGCAACCGCATGATCAGGTTATAAGTGTTTAAAGTTATACTACAGCTATCAGTGGACGACTCACAGCTTTGACAGCGAGTTTTTTGTGATGCTCGTTGCCTGTACTCCCCGTTTGGAAATGAACCCGTCTGCCTAGAGCATCTGTCCTATACTATATTAACTCGAATCATGTGCATCAGTGGTAGCGCGCTAGCTTAGCGAGCGAAAGCAGCTTCAAAGTAGCAGACGACAGCAGACTGAACCACCGGCGGAAACATCGCTCTCAGAAGGAAGAGAACGGCGCAAGAGCTAGCCTCACGGGAGATAAATGTGACGATGTGGCTAGTGTCAAATACACTCTAGGAACGCGTCCGAGAGAACGCGGCTTTTGTCAGCCACGATGCGCAATTATGAATGGGGACATCAAAGAAATCGGGAAAACAGTGGTGGCTCGCTCCGGGATTGTATTTCGTTTTAGTTGTTGATTTTCTTCATTTGCCCTAAGGTATTGTAGTGTCTTGTTCAGTCAGGGTATTATGCAGCTATGTAAACAGAAAAAATAAAAAAAAAAACTCCCGAACCTTTTGAGAGATAATACAGTTCCTTTGTACAATTTCTGCACTATAGCAACGGCAATTTCAAGGATCTCCGTGGCACGCTGTTTTTACGTACAGATTGACTAGGGAGGAACGATGGTAAGCACTCAAAAAGCTTTTAACGCCGGCTTTTACATTACGTACTCATTCCTTTTTTACGTTCAGGCTCTGCAATGACAAAGCTTAAGGTTCCAGAGAAATGCAAAATGACGCAGTTTTCTTATATTGCTTTTTACACTTATCATATTCCTCGGTGGCACAGAGATGGCTCAAAGACAAACATAATTCTGGTGGTGCTTTGATATTTCAGGATGCGGAAGCTTGCATTCTACAACATTAAAGCGCTTCATATCCTATCTGCATTCAGAGCATTTGTAGAATTTTCAGTGAAACTTCATATTGCAGTTATTTTTAATGATAAAAAGCAACTAGTTAAATCACAAAATACGCTGAAAGAATTTACTTAAACTTGCTCGGGCCATCTCAATGAAGAAAATTGATGAAATATTTCGGAATATTGTCTAAGAATACCCCTTCTAAAATAAACAATTTCCGTGGATATTGCACACGTTGGAATCCGTCTTTCTATTTTTTGCTACTCACTCTCTCAGTATAATTTTTAAAATTAACTGAATAGTTTGGAGACAATATACATATTTAGTATTAGTCACCGAAAGAATAAAATTTTTATCCGCAGTTCTCGCGCTGCGTAACAACTGTTTGAAGCATTCTAAAAAAAATAACGGGCATGTTTCCGTTAGTGGAACGTCCGTCTCCGTGTATTATGCAGATATGTACTTTTTTGACATGTACGCCTAAAGAACATAGCAAAGAAGATCAAAATGCGTCCCGATATTTGCCCTGTCTATGTGCTGCGCATGTGCGAAACACAGTTGGTTGCGGTACTTGTGTCTGTCTTGTTTTCTGCTCTGTGTCTGTTTCTCGCGCTGTTAAAGCGGATGTATGGTAAACCGAATCAACTTGCCCAACAAGAAGTCCTCTTGAACTTTGTTTCGTGTTTGTATTCTGCCATGCTACGTATGTCGCAGGTGCTCAGAACCTCGTCAGGCATTCTTGTTTGCACTGAGTTCTTGAGGTGACGCACATGCAATGTCCAAAAAAATCTGAACTGACATTGCTTCCAGTCGCGTTTCCTTTCTCGAGCATTCGTGGCTCTTCGCCGTACGTCTCTCTTCAGACCAGTTGGTCTGTTGATGTTTTCTTAATGCAAATCGCATTGCGTCATATCACGCCATGTAAAAAAAAAAACATCGCTGCTGCTGTTTTGTTTCTCGCGCGTTGCTTTGCAAGTCGTCTGCTTGTTTGTTTGTCTATTTGGGCTAGTACTCGTCAATTTACGGTGTTTTGGTCAAAGTTCTGGTATTTCTTGACTCACCAGGCATGAAATAATTCTAGGCCAAAAGAATGTTTCCATACAAGTTGTTTGGAAACCAAGAACACTAAAGAAAGGCGCCGTATCAACCTACGAGGAATACAAAACCAAGGCGAAAGAATTAAGCAGGAACCACCAACGATGATTTTTAACTAAGCGAATAGCCCGAACGAACGAATGAAAGAGCGAGCGACCGACCAAACTGTCACGTCTGTGCAGCAGGTTGTGGCTGCCGACGATTTATTACAAACAAGGAAACATGAACATGTTAAGCGTATAGCTTAGGCGTTGGAGTCAACAACTAGCCAACGTTCGATGACAAGCTCGTGCTCGTGCCAACACGTCCCGTGCATTCGCGCGCGCACTTTGTTGTCGTCTTCTTCTAGCGCGACATGTCAATTCTTCCTCCCTTAGACGAAGACTCCATAGCGGTTTGGAGGACGCCTAAGTTCAGGTGTTCGCAGTTTCCGGGTGGTTCCTGCTTGTGACGTCGAGGTTGACGGTTGCAAGGAAGTATTGTCTTGCCTGTCGAGCGAGTCAGGCCGTTGAACCGCAGAACTAGACGGTGTCTCTTCTGACGGGGTGCCTGAGAGATCGTCTGCTATACTCCAATCTATCGGTGATTGGGTTGCTTGTCCGGTGTGGCTCGTCTTCTTCATGTGGTTGAGGTGACACCGAACCTTTCCTTGGTCGCTTTTTACCAGCCAGGATCGTGGTCCGACGCGCCACAGTATTTCGCCTTCAATCCAATCCGGCTTTTTCAAAAATTGACGGATGAGTACTCTCTCCCCTACAGCGAAGCGACGTGATTTCGGTAATGTCTCCTGGCTTTCCGGGATTTGTATCTCTGGCTCCCGCTTGAGCAGATCAAGAGGGCATAGAAGTTCTCGCCTGAACATGGCTTTCGCAGGTGTCATCCCTGTGGCAGTGTGTATAGTTGTGTGTTGTCGATACAGGAATCTTGCAAGTTGGCACTGTATGGATTTGTGCGTATCCCTCAGGAGTTTTCTATTCAGCTCTGCCACATAGCGTTCTGCCTGGCCGTTTGTTGCAGGGTGGTACGCTGGGGATGTTATAGCCTGAATGCAATTTGCCGTGTAGAACTGCTTTATCTCGGTGGAAATAAAGGCTTTTCCGTTGTCGGAGACGACCTTTCGGGGAATTCCAAACGTTGCAAAGAGGCTTCGGGGCCCATCGATGACAACCGCGGATCTTGCTTGCGTCACGTGACGAACTTCCACCCACTTTATGTGTGCGTCCACAACAACCAAGTAGGTGCGCCCGAGTAGTGGCCCCGCGAAGTCAACGTGCACCGTGTGACATGGTGTCTGGGGATGGTCCCAGGTGGGAATAGAAGCTTTGGGTGGGCTCTTCTGCGTTGAACGGCATTCACGGCACTGTCGCACCGTTTTTTCGATCACCTTGTCGATTCCGGGCCACAGTACGTAGATCCTTGCGCCCTTTTTCATGGCTACCATGCCTCGGTGAGCAGCATGTAGAAGTGCCAGGACGTGAGATCGTGCTGAGTTTGGTATGATCACCCGTGATCCAAGTGTGATGCACTCACGATGAAATGCTAGTGCGGTTGCTCTTGGTCGATAAGGAGCGAACTCCTCTCCAGTGAGTTTTTCCACTGTGCCATCCTGCACTGCATTGTACAATCTGTGCAGGATGCTGTCTTGTTTTGTCAGACGTGCTATCTCTGTAGCAGTAAACGGAGGTCTCGACAGAGCTTAAAACAACAGTACGTCGCCTGGTGGCCAGGGTTCATCGAGACGTTCCGGTAATGGTAATCGGCTCAACGCATCTGCTTTTTGGTGGTTCTTGCCATGCCAGTAGATGATGTTGTAGTCGTACGCCGATAACTTGATACACCATCGGGTCATCCGTGGTGAGAGGACTTGAGCCGTTGGCTTTCCTGGACCTAGTATGTCGAGCAGCGGTTGATGGTCCGTGGCGAAAGTCACCTTTCTTCCCGCAATATACTTGTGGAACTTGTGCGCTGCAAACACTACAGCGAGGCCTTCTCTGTCCAGCTGAGCATAATTGCGTTCCGCCGACCCTAGCGTCCGAGATGCGCAAGCGATTGGCGCCTCTCTATTCTGGTCATCACGCTGAGACAGAACAGCTCCTATGCCGTACGGTGAAGCATCACATGAGACGAGAAGCTCCTTCTGTTCGTCGTAATGTGCCAGTACGGTCTGACTGAGAAGCAATCTCTTAAGCTTATCGAATGCTTCTTGATGGTTGGTCTCCCATCTCCACGTGGCGTCCTTCTGCAGGAGCTGGTAGAGACAGCTGGCAATTGTTGCCCTGTTCTTCAAGAATCTGTCATAGAAAGCCAGCATTCCGAGAAATGATTGAAGTGCGTGCTTGCAGTTTGGTGCTGGAGCCTCTGTTATGGCTCGGACTTTCTCTTCTTTGGTGTAGACGCCTGTCTCGTCGATTCGATGTCCCAGAAAAGAAACTTGTCGCCTTGTTTTTGCCGAGCCGAAGGTTGTACTTGCGCAGCCTCTTCAGGACTTCTTCCAGTCTCTCGGTGTGTTGCGTGGCGTCTTTCCCACTGATGATCACGTCATCTAAGTACGCGCAAACGCCTGTGATGCCAGATAGCATAGTCTCCATGAAGCGTTGAAAAATGGCTGGAGCTGCAGAGATTCCGAAAGGCAACCGTTTGACCTTGTAAAGCCCTTTCAACGTGTTCAGGGTCAATATCTCTGCTGTCTTTGGCATTACGTGAAGTTGCTGGTGAGCCTGTGCGAAATCCAGAGTGCTGAAGACCTTGCCAACCCTAAAGTGGCTGAAGACTTCATCTGTAGTGGGAAGCGGGTAATCTGCCTTCTTCGATACTTGATTCACTGTGCAACGGTAGTCGCCGCATATTCTCAACGAGCCGTTTTTCGTTCGAACAAGTACGAGAGGCATTGCCCAAACCGAATGCTGCGCAGGCTCGATTATGCCTTGACTTTACAGTCTATCCAATTCAGCTTCTACAGCTCACCGCAGCGCAAAAGAAACCGGCCGGGCTTTTAGAAACTTTGGTTGCGCTCCTTCCACGCGTTCAAGCTGTACCTCAGGACCAACGTGTCTCGAGATGTTCTCTTCGAACACAGACTTGTACTTGTCCAGAAGCTTGGAAACAAGTTCGTCGTCTGATACGTCATTGATGCCCGTGATCTGTATACCCAGATGAGGAAACCAATTGCGTCCAAGGAGGTTACACCCTGCTCCCTTGATGACAACAAGCGGTAATGTCAGGGTCTTGTTCCTGTGCGTTACATCCACCATTGCACATCCGAGAACACGAATGGACTGGTCTGACCAGGTGCGTAGGAGGATGTTGTCCGTCTCAAGCCGTGGTGGGTCATCTGTCCACGTGGACTTGAACGTGGCCTCACTGATGAGTGTGCAGGGTGCACCTGAGTCGACTTCGAACTCTAAGGGCTTGCCCTGTACGCGTAGCTGAGTCCTGACCTTTTGCGTGCTGGACGCGTCGATTAATTAAGGTGTTGAGCTCGTGAAGTGCCGCGTCTGGTGAATCCTGTTGAGTCGTGACTGGTGCTGAGGCCGTTGTCGAAGTTCCTTGTCGGGGATATTAGATGTTAATGTTCTTGTTCGTTCTTGCCTCTTTCCGTTTTTTCAGGCACACCTTTTCAATGTGTCCGCGGTTCTTACAGTAGTTGCAGGAAGCTGTCTGGAACTTCCAGACAGGAAGCTGTCTGGAACTCGCCTACGCAGATGCTGTCCGAGATCGGCCTTCATACACTAAGCAGTCGTGCGATGCTGTACCGACTCAAATTTTTGTATCTCATCCTGCATAATAAGGTTAAAGTGGATCTTGACACCTACCTTTCATATAACACGTCTAGAGAAACCCATCATAAGCATCACCTTACACTCCAAGAATATTTCTGCGCTAACAATACATTTAGTTATTCATTCTTCCCGCGAACTGTTCATGACTGGAATGCTTTAGCACCGACGGTGGTCGCACAGCCTACCGTTGACAAATTTGTTGAACTTGCTTGCCAAACTGTGCTGTCAGCAACGAGTAAGTGATGCTATCATTATTGTATTTATCATTGTTTTACCTACCAGCTGAATTGGAAATCTGGGATGTGATATTGTGTATGATATTATCAATTTTATATCTCATGTGCTTGTCTTTATTCTTTTCCTTGCAGTACATAGTATGTAACTGAAATAAGTTGATTATGTGTTATCATTTTGTCCTACTCAATGCTGTTAATATAGGTTCATTGCCTTTAACATATTCTACGTAGTTACCCTATTGTTTACTTATGTGAAAGCCTGTTCCACAATGTATACAGACCCTTCTAACCCACTCCTGTAAAAATCCGTGATGGCATTGACAGTATCGCGAAATAAATAAATAAATAAATAAATAAATAAATAAATAAATAAATAAATAAATAAATAAATAAATAAATAAATAAATAAATAAATAAATAAATAAATAAATAAATAAATAAATAAATAAATAAATAAAAAGAGACCGGAAGAGAGCGGTGTGGATCATTCAACAAACGGGGATAGCCGATATTCTAGTTGGCATTAAAATAAAAATGTCGCAGTTTCACCCGAAAGGCGAACCATCAATTGCGATAGCAAATTAGTAGAGAGCGTGGTCAAGTTTCCCGCCCACGTTTTCATGTTACTACTTATCCTGCCTCACTTTTCTTCCGGGCCGCATCAGACTGGAACGGCCTTGTTGTCAAGCGATGTTTTTGCAAAGGGTAACATTACTAATAGTGTAATAAAACAGAAACATGAAACCCCCTCTCTTATGTTGTGACCCTAACCGAGGGATGGATGGATGGTTGGATGGATGAAGAACTTTATTAGTGTCCTTTAGGGCGCGCGCTAGCGCACAGCGGGCCGCGCTCATAAAGAAATAGACTGAATCTGAAACAGAAATTATAGTATTGGATGTCACGTAATCGAAAGTTTCGGAGACGCGGTGAAGCGAGAGGCAGCAGGAAAAGTTCACTCCCCCAAGGCGGTGGTATTCATCCCGCCAGCGTTATGACTGAGAGTGTTAGCGCTCATCGAGAGAGATCTGTTCATGCTTGGCTGTACGCGTGTAACTCCATCCTTATCAATTCAATTAGCAGGTTAATGTTTACTTGAATTTATACGGACGATAAAGCTACGAAATTTACTGACATACAAACTTACTACAAACCTTACTTTTATTTTTTTTAATTGTTCTTCGCCTAGATGTTACCTACGTATGTTTATTCACAAAATTACTAGTTTACTACGTGAAAGTGTCACATGACACTTTATTTTGCTAGATCTTATGTCGCACGAAAGCTGCAAAGTTCTACAAACAGGGTACAGACCTCGTGAAGCATTCATGGCTTTTTGTCTGGGCCCCCAGCATATGCATGTAGTTTTGTACCTATTCTGAAAAGGAATTTCATTTGATTTGATGTGATTTGCGTACTTGTCTGATACTTTGGTATCGCTATTACTAATAATGAGCATTTTATATCTTAGTTTTTCTTAAATCATTTTACTGATACACGGCAAGTCATAAGGGGGAGGAAATTTCATGAAATGATAAATTTTCGTACATTTGAACATAGCACGAAGCTAGAAAGGAAACACATATGATTTTCTCAGAAAGCAGGATTCGCATTTGCAGAAAAGTTCGCCGTGTTTGGTACGTCGTAGCATTTAATTCGTATTGATGAGTTGACAGTTCTCGTTAGGATCTCCTGTCGTATCGTGCTACATTCGTATAGATCCCTAATTTTCCTTTCAGCGCCTCGGTGCTTCAATCGCTTATCTTTAGCATGCGTCACCTGTGGCTAGGTGCTCAATTCCCGCGTCCGTTGACAAGTTAGATTGAGTAGCCGGAAGCAACTACTCCGAACTTCTCCACGAACGCCCAGTTAATCCTGTCCACCTATCTTGTAGAAAGTGCCAAGCAGGAGCCGCCTGGGATCAAGGCACGTGCCCCAGAAACTAGCCGAAAAGAAATTACTTCTGCAGAGTATATTACTGCTTTCTAGTTGAGTTGCGCAATTCGTTTGAGTGGTCACGAAATGAGAACTAGACAGAGTACTAGTGCCACTTTCGGACTTGGATTTCCGGCTGCCCTGTCAAGGCGTGGCTTCAGAAACTGTCAGATAATGTCGGAAGCCACATTTCGTGGCCGTTTCGAAAACTTTTAGCAAAGCGATGTCGTATGCAAATAGAAGTTGCTCAAAAATGAGGCTAATAGCACACGATGCAAACAACACCTATTTCTTTTTGCATTTTCATGCAGCTTACAGGGAATGTCCGATCAAGAAAGGAAGTGAAAATAACAAATAAAATGTATAGACGTGAACCAGATTAACCGATCAAACCTCAGAAATTTTAGAAGTGTTTTTTTTCTATTAGGATTTGTCCTAAACAAACGTTTATTTTTCAAGCGAAGCTTGTATACGCTAGCCTGCGCCGGCGACGTAATGCTAAAAAACGCTCAGAGCTGCACAGGTGGTCGGTACGCGCTCATGCTCGGCACGCGCTCGTGCCTCTGCTCCCGCGTTCGTCGTCTGCTTCCGCAGCTGGCTGCGTTGCCGCTCATCATTCCAGCGTAGAATTTCGTTTCTCTTCTGTCGTCGTAATGGGGAGGCCACTTTTACGGGGGTATGAGCCATTGCTCAAGGGCGTATGAGCCATTCATTGTCTTCCATAACGTACAGATTTAATTTTGAAGAAATTTCATGGAAATTCATCCGACGGCGCCCTCGTTGCCAAGCCGCGCATGCGCCGAAGCAGTAGCGATGACGTCACCTCGCGTTGCCTAGTAACTGCCGGCGCAGGTGCGCGCTCGCTTCGCCTGACACAGACACGGCTCCGTCGAGCATCCGCCAGCTGCGTGCTATTGCGCATGCGCCGTGACATGATCCCAGCGTGTCGTCTGCTGCGCGGTGCCCGTACACTGTGCATAGCTTTCGCCCAGTGTGCATGCGCTTGGCCTCGGAGTTTGCCATAAAAGGGGCTGCGCCTAGTCGTGTCAACTTTCGCTAGATATCGAGCGGCTAGCCTCCAACGTGTTCGGCATCGGCAAGCAACAGTGTTCTTGGCACTGTGTCAACCTTGGTTAGCCTGCCTGCGTTTGTGGCATGCCAGGAACGCTGTCACTCGTAGGCGGCGACGCGTACAGCGCTTTTCTCGCGAAATGTCGCGAAAGGGAAGGTACCTCCGAAAATTATCATATGAGAATGCCTTCCCTACATGCGTAGTCAAGTTAAACCAAGTTAATACCTTGCAGTAGCAGCCAGTAAGACTTGAGGATCGACTGTTTTGCTGTGCCTAAGCTTTGCACGACCGAGTGCAAGCTTGCCCGTTTTTTAAACCTTACAAAAGACTGGCAAAGCGCCTACATCAAACGCACATTATTGCCACAGAAAGATAGGGAGAAATGACAGGAAGTTCCAATCGCATGCGAAAGCGCTACAAATGATATAATCCTCCACTTCCCTCTTTTATTTAAGATTCCAGAATGAAGGAAGCACATTAGTTTCTTCCTTGTCTTCAAAGCTTAACCAAATATACGCTAACACTTGGATTAATTAAACAAGTGATGTCCTTGTGCACATAAAAATGGTATTTTGTACTTACACACGACCGTTTATGCCTCGTAGGACGTTATACAACTGGAATATAACTTTCATTTTGTGTAATAATATATTTATTACTCTCTTACGAAAACCTCAGCGAAAAGCACCAGATATTATAGCACAGTGAGGACAAAAGGGCTGTTTTTATTTCTGGCTACTAACAGGTACACTTGTGCTGTCTCTCGAAGTTCATTAAACCGGTGGCATTTTCTACCGAGACGTACGCTGGCGTATAGTGTAAAATATTATAGCCATCGCTTCCAGCGCACCGTAGTAGAGCACCACCACGAATGGGAGCAGACGCAGCGGCAGGCAATGCGGCAGATTTATTACAGATGATGATTACGGCCCGACTGAATGGAATTTCTAGTGTCGGTCTCTGTCCGAGCAATTTGTCATGTCCGGGGCGCTGAGAACGGTAGCCGCGCTACAACAATGGCCTTCGTCAAAGGGGGAAAAAAGCGGCAAAGCCCATGCCCTATTTCGGGCGTTTCTCAGAGGAACGAATCTGACTGGTGTCTGGGCCTGACGTAAGCGAAAAGGGACATCTTTCCTTCAGTTGCTACCCTTTTCTTCTGGCGTACCAGGTGGTCTGCCTGTAATAAAGTCGGACTCGTCTATCAGCATCTACAATGCTGATCAAAACTCACCGTGACGTACACGTCGCGCGACTTCATTTCATCATTTCCTTCGCCATCTTGCTACGAAGCGCTCACATCCCCTCCTGTCGTTATATCGATGATGCAGCTTCTACCATATTAGTCTAGCTTTCTGTGATATGTTTATTTCTATACAGAAGTAAAACCTACCTAAAGTAACTGCTTACGTGCACGACCTCCCAAGAGCCTTGCTCCTCCATTAAATATATTTGATTTGACCACTGCATAAATCGAACTATATATACGGGACATGTGAAATCGGTCATCTACAAAGAGGATGTGCATAGTTACGCATAAGTGAGTTTGCGCATAATTTTGGGATAAAAATGACGATCTTGCTATCTTAATATAAAAAATAAGCAAAATACCAACAAAAACAAGGATCTCTTCATAAAAAGTTAAGCCAGTTCCACGCTTGTGAAATCTGATGAAACAGCACAGCTCTGCAAGAATGGGTGTATAGCGTAGTAACACATTGAACAGCCCAATTACACAAAAAGATACATTCGAGGGTACAGTCTCTCGGAACTGGCTTTGAGCGATCCCGTTAATATTAAGGCATGTTTAACAATGCTTCAACTCTTGGGAGCCATTCAGGCTCTGGAGTTTGAAACTGGCACACAGCTACAATTCTATTGTTGTTTTCCTTGAAATATAGCCTTATAGACTTCCCGTGTGTATGTCAGCGTTCCGAACTGCCATCCTAGATCGCCAAACGCTGCGGAGGGTCAAGATCGTAATGAGGTCACATGGAATACCATCCTCATTTTCCAGTGGCAAAAATCGTATACCGAAAGAGTCCACAGGTAGGTCTTTCTTGAGAGTATGTTGTAAGATATCCCAGAAAAAAAATGCTTCCCAACGATCGTAGTGGGTGTGACGCTTGCCTTCGGACCCGGGTTCAAATCCCGCTTCGCCAATAAAGTTCATATTGTTTTCTTTTATTTCTCTTTCTCTCTCTCTCTCCTTTCTCTCTCTTTCTTTCTTTTCTATCTCTCTCTTTCTCTCTCTCTCTCTAGCTCTCATTTTTTTCTTTCTTTCAGCCATAACAAGTTGTGTTACAATCGTTAGTACAATGCAACATTATGGTTCCCATAAATTCATGTTCTGCAAGCGTGGGTGTAAAGGGCAGTGTACAGATATCACTGCACACTGCGCTGTACACCCACGCTTGAAATGGCTTCGCGGACATTTCACTGGACCTTTTTTCCACGCAACAGCCAATTTGCGAAATTCGTTTATTCGTCGCACAAATAGATGGCAACGCTTGTGTTAGCCGGCGAGTGGCGTATACGACCAAGCAGAGCTTTCCAGACTACTGAATTGAACTTGCTTCTCGGACATTTCACTGGGCTATACGATTACCTTGCAACGCAAAAGCCAGTGTAAGAAATCCATTATTTCATCGCGTAAATGGGTGAAAACTATTCTATTAGCCTGGAGAGTGACGTATACAACGAAGGCGAGCTTTCCAGTGAGCTAAAGTGAACTCGCTTCGCGGATATTTCACTGGAACACTAAATACATTTTTTTTTGTCTTCAAGCTGTATTTCACTGCAGCAACTTTTTGTGCTTTGAGGTATACAGTGTTTGTTACTTTACGAGTTTCTTCTACCTTTATGTTATCACGTGATTTGCAAAATTTCCTTTGTTTATCATTTGAAAAGTACTAGTTGGCACCAGATTCCTTTGTTTATTTGTCTCAATAAAAAAAGAAATGCCCTATTAGATCACCAACGCACCTTCAATGTGTTCAACACCAATGGATTTTCAGAAAAGTGCTGCTTATGTGTCAGTAATAGGGAAAAAGCCTTGTTTGATTTCATATGTGACATTTGGCTCTTTTGCCACATACACAGATCACGCAAGTGATCCTAAATCGAGGCCCATCCCCTTCCTCACTCCTTCATTCAAAGGTATCCTGGTGACGCTGCTTATGAACTCGCGGAGAAAACAGTGAGCGCCAAGCTTTGCAGAAAGTTTGAACAAAAAATTTCAGAGCCCTTCCCCTGCCGAGAAAACGGGGGTAAGCGAAACTTGTAGCAAAACGACGCTTTCTTGCCACAAGTTTGCCCTAAACTCAGGGTCGGCGGCTCTACGCTGACTTTTCGCCTGGTCTTCGGAAGCCCTCACGCTAGAATCGGCACGTCGACGACGAGCCCTTTCCCGAGCGAGTTCGCGGCGCCGTTGCTCAAACGCAGCCTGCTCCTCGGCGGAACACACCACGCGCGGCCTTCCCATCCGGCCGCCGAAACTGATCTGAGGCGAGGGAGGCCTGGCGGAGCACGCTCCAAGCCTCTTTCTTGCCGCCCCTCCCCGGCTGGACTCTGCCACCGAGGAGCTGTCCTACTTTTTCGAATATGGCTAGGAGTGTCCTTTAAGTCTTTTGCATTCCGAATCAGATGGGCCGACGACGCCTCGTGTGATGACTGTGGTAGCGAGGAGACTCTTCAGCACCTTCTCTGTGACTGTCCTCGCTACAATTTACAGAGACGATCGCTCGTACACGCGATAGCGCGTTTTGACCGAAGAATTCTAACAGAGAAACTTATTTTAGAATGCCGACATCACAAGCCATCGCAGCGGAGGGAGACGAGGGCACTGTTGCAGTTTTTAAGGGCAACAGACTTGGACATGCGGCTGTAGCCCGGGCAGATGTTTATAGCGCTGCAAGTGCTACTGCGCTGTGCCACCTGTGACCGATTGTGATTGTGTATATGTGCTCCTTTCTTTCTCTATCTCTACTTTCCTGTCACTTTACCTCCCCCTCCCCTCTCTCCCCAGCGTAGGGTAGCAAACCGGATCTTCCCATGTGCTTAACCTCCCTGCCTTTCTCCTTTCTTCTGTCTCTCTCTCTCTCTCTATCTTCCTTTCTTTATTTATTGTCCCTGGCTCATACCTGCATATCCATGGCTCATACCCTCATATCCAATGCATGTATGCGCCACACGTGACTTTTTGTGTGCCTACGCCGCCACCTGAATCTACAGCGCAATTCAAGCTTTGCTTCAAAATGTCCACGTCCGATGCCTCCGCTATTATAGCAAAGAGATGTATGACTGAATTACCGTCTTAGTTCCGGAAAAAAGGAGATTCAGGGGATGACCCTAGAACTGCTGCGGAGTTCACTCATATGTTTGTAGATAAAATTCCGAGATTACGCAAGCCGGTGTCATCACGTGAATGTGTAACTATGTGCTAACTATTGCGCCAACCGACTTGCTGTAAATGAAGGTTTCACAAGAAATGAGTAAGAATTCGCAAGCTTACCACAGAAGCTAGTTATGATGAGGACAGACGAATACTGTCTACAGAAAAGCTTGGTCCTAGGGCTCCGTGCACTGGGTTCCGTTGTGGGGACACATGCACTGGCAATGTCATAGCAACACAATAATCGGAACTTCGGTGTCTACATTCATGGCCTATCTACTACCTATATCATGCGAAGCTCCTACTAACGACTCACTCAACTAATAAATGAAAATATATAAGCTTTTGCCTGAGCCAAGCTGCTTGGTTTCATTTTATTTTGAGTAAGTTCAAACACTGACGTGGCATCTGCCCTACAACAGCTGTTCTGCTTCAGAATGTTTACCCGAGATTCGAGACAGCGTTACCTTTTAATGGTGGCGCAAGCTATCTCCGTAATCTAGGATTTTCGCCTCTTGTCTGGGTTCGAAATCTAGCTCAAGAACACTAGCTGCGCAGCGACAACGCTAGCCCTGTCCGCAATAGTCCAAGGCTGTGTCCTAATTCCTTCAGGGTTCTCTCCTACAAGCTCTTGATGTTTTATGTTGCTCCATCTTATTCTCGTAGAGGTCGACCTCCAAAACCTTAACGCCTGCTAAGCGGTAAGGATTGTCCGGATTAACTACGCTGCAAATCTTTCCTCAGCTTCGTAGACTCAGCGCACAAGATTTCCCGTTCCTTTACCGGCTTGTTGCCCGTTTGTTCTTTACTTCGATTATACTTAAGCCGACCATAAGCCAATAATATCTGTTTCCGCTAAATATTTTTGAAAATGCCAATGTTGTTGGCTCTCGCTGCCCAAACTGGCATTAGTGTCAGTGTATTTAGTTAAGAAAGAGTAGTATATATGTATATTAGCGCCTCCTATCACAGCGTCTCGTTTTCTTTGATTTATTTCAGTTCTTCGATTCTCTACACGCTCAGTTCGTTTTCATGGACAGACAGCGGAAGACTATCCAAAGCAAATGCCAAGGTCATGTATGTACATGTATCTCTGATTTTTTTTTTTCTTGCCATTTTCATGATTTTTGAACAAATACATAAGCCAATCTTTATATAAGACATCAGTAGAGCTAGGCGTAAAGGTAATTTGGAATGCATTTGCATTTACAAAAAAAAGAAAAAAAATTACACCATCTTCCCGTAGGGGAACACTGAGTAGTATGCGAAGCAGCCATGGTATTGTGGCTAGAAGGGGCAGTGTGACGGGCAAGGGCCAGAAGGTGCACATACGGGCGATGAAACATGGCGGCAGGTCGAGGTGGCGCTGCGCGCGTCGGGAGCGCGTGCAGCGGTGTTGGTAGAGCGTGGCTGAGGGATAAGTATACATATATATATATATATATATATATATATATATATATATATATATATATTTTTGCATATTCGTTCGTTATGCGGCATGCATTTGTTGCACGCGAAACTTCCCATATATGTTGCAACTGAGCAATTTTATTGAGTTGCCAGTCTCTGCGCGAGATATGCTATACGTACGGCGAATGGGTACTTGACAGTGGCCCGTGTTATGTAAATTTGTGCTAGACGTTCGTCCCGGATACGAGGTGCTTCTCAACTTATTTTATTCTTGTTCCCTAGTTACGCCCCGCACTCAATAAAGAAAAACAAGCGCCGGTTCGCGAGGAAACTATACTAACTGCACGGCTGCAACTTGCATGTTTCGAAGAGGGGTGTTGTATTCCCTTATCATTTACAACTTGTGCGTGTCACAAGGCTACAACACTGGTCATTCTACTACCACTAAGTATATTGAACAAGTGTTTCTGGAAATGTAAAAAGAAGTTTGTACGGTGCATCCAGCTGGTTCTTCGGAAACATATTATTTTAACACGAAAGTGTTTTATGCCGGGGTCCACCAAGACTTCACTGACGTATTTCCGTCACGGAAATACGTCATAGAACATAATACAAAGAAAGAAACCAGAAGAAAAAGTTCCACAAACATGGAAAATTTGGAAATCGAACCCACGACCTCTCGGTCCGCGACGATAGATCGCCGAGCGTTTAACCCATTGCGCCACAAACGCATTTGCAGAGAGCTACACAGACGCGCCTTATATATCTAAAGCCCAGACCACACGTACGCTTGCAAACGCGCGCAAGCTCGCGTCCGCACGCCCACGCATGCGCAGACGGTGCGTCACGGCTCGTACGCGTCGAAACGCGGCGCGATCTCGGTGATCAGCTCCTCTCAGTTATCGCGCGCCTGGGCTGCCTCGCTGCCTCGCGTCGGCGCGCCTGGCTACGCAGCGACGGCGCGGTACATTCAACTCTCAGTTAAGCAGAAATATATCATGCAAGAAAGTGCTTCTTCTTCACTTTTCGTGCTGATCTAACAGCTCCAAAAAGATAATTACGTTTATAGATATCGAAGCATTTTGAAGCACTTTGAAGCATTTTGAAGCATTTTGATACGAAGTGGCGTCTGCCAAGGTGTAAACAAGTGAAGCCAGTGGCGCGCGCTGTCGCGCGTATTTGTGGATGCAAACCGCCATTCCTCGCTAGGCGCGGCAACCGCAAGGCGCGTAGACGCGAGCTTACGCGCGTCCGCAAGCGTACGTGTGGTCTGGGCTTAACACTCCTCCGTGTACCCGCGCTCTTGCTCGGGGCGGTGCCGCCGCCTACGAGCAGAAAAGAGAAGTACTGCATTATGACACTAACGCGCACCGACAGTGAACGCTTCGGTGGTCTCAGCACTACGACGCCTCGATGCCAGCATTCGAAGGGACGCTGGCATCAAGAAGCACTACCAACGCCACCTAGGTGGCGTTCACCGTACTCAGCACAGCGGAGCGTGGCCTCCGCAATTAGCTCTGAAAATGTTTCTGAAGTTGATCGCGGAGGCTGCAATTACGACGCGCTGTACGCGCTGATTTGACTCGGTGACGATTCAGTTACGTGCTTTGTCTTGCGCGTTGTATTAGTGTGTCAGTTACGTGCTTCGTCTTTCGCGTTGTGCTAGCGTGTGCAGCGTAGTGCAGCTTCCATATGCACGACGGTTGCTCATGGTCATCGACGTTGGTAGTCGTGATGGAGGAGACGTGCCACCAGGCGTCAGCGTGGGTGCATCAACGCCTAAGGGCGCTTTAGCCACAAAACACCAATAGACATTATATATCAATGTGCAATAAACATTACACTACTTCTGTGAAGACACGTTTCACTTTCGTGTTCTATACCGATTCCTATATAAGAGGGATCAACCACATTTTTTCACATGCTCATGCATCAGTTCAGCACGACCAGAAAAAGTTCAACACAGTTCGAAAAAATGCACTAAAACAAATCAATCAGCACAGCTGAGAATTGTAAGTGAAAGTACCCACAAAATTTACTGGCACCTTCGCAACTTGAGGTGTTTCTGTTTTTGCCGCTGGACAGATCGGTCTTTATTCAGTGACTTAGTATAAAAGTGCAGGCGCGTGAGCACAAAAAACTGTACAATTTTTGCAGTTAGTTCTTTGCCATGGTTGACACAGCCAACTTGATGAAGCTTAATGGTACTCAGGAACGACATGAAATCATGAATACTGAATGCCTGCAGCTTCTCAGTAGAGAAAAAAAAGTAAATGCTTCTTCTAATGTTGCCACAAGCATGGCCAAGTCATCCCCAGGATATAGCAAACCTCCTCGATCAAATTGTTTGGTAAATTCATTGTCAGCACTTTCTGCTACATCCTGTTTTTTCATGGCTAGCTTTGATGCGCATGTGCCACAAGAATGTTTAGTCCTAAACCTTCTAGCTACATATCCAGACAGGTAGTAAACCAAACGGCTGTCACTTTTCTCTACCACATAGCTGCTGTGGTCGCTTCTAAAAGCAGACTGAATGACATCGCCAGCACCATCTATATCTCCAGCCTCGAGCATGTCCTCAATAATCTCTCTTAGTCCGAAAACGGCACTGTTACTTGCGCCTGCTGAAGATGTGTCTAGTAGAGCATTCACAACCTGTGCCGGGGAGTTTCCAGACTTTGGTGGTCGCGCAAGATTGTAAAAACTCAAACAATTTACAGTTATCAGAAACTGCCCCGGGCTTGGGTGGTCATTTGTACCTGAATACTGTCTTATTATACCAAACAAGTTTTCCAACTTGTCTTGACTTAATCTTGATGTCAGCAAGTATTTAAACGCCATTGACGATGTTAAATACTGCAGAAGTGAGAGTGTACTGTGTATCGTAACTCTCATACCCTCAGCAGTACCTTTGCTTATGAAGCCACCTCCACATTTTTAGGAAGCTTCTTCCCATGCGTCTAAGATGACAAGAAAAGCCTCAAGCTCAGCAACATCTTGTTATGACGGTCTAAGTCCTCGCTTTGGACACCTTGACGTCATTATCGATATTAGCCGACTGAGGCGTCTCACAAGTTGTTCAGTCGCGGACACTGAGCTGGAGAACTCTGGTACATCTGATCGGTACAGAAACATACCTTTCAGAACTTCCTCACTGAAAAGCGTGAAAGCTAAATTTACTTTCATCTTTTCAAAGGAGTTTGGTCGGATATGCGCTTTTGTTACATGTGGCATCGCTTTAAGTGTCAAAGAGCTGTTGTCTTTGGCCCCCATGCTGCCTCTATAACTTCAATGCATGCACGCCCATCCGGAGTCGTGAGCCCAGTGCTGACAAACGTATTGCGGATGCATTTCACTAGATGAGGAAAATCGGAACAGAAGTGCAGCTTTCTTGAAGAGTCTACAGGATGTGACACCTTGCACGTGATGCCACCTGAGTGTGCTGAAAAAAAAGTAGGTACGCATGAGATTGTTGAAATTCCTAAGCTCAAGGACCAGCAAATGTTATTTCAACATAGTTAGCCCTGCAATACTACTGACTGCAGTGCTGCATATTACAGGTTAAACAAAGTGTCGTACCACCGATTCCAAATGACTTCCACATGCTGCAATTCCAAGTAGCCCCGTCACACGACACAAAGTCCACGAAGAGACCGGCTTTTTCTGCCAAAAGAATCGCCTCAAGAAGCAGCTTGGAAAGCATGTCTGCCTTGATATTTCCTTTTGAGGAAAACACGCCTAGTATCTGTGCCCAGTCCCCTGCAGAACAAACAAATAAAAGCGGAGTCAACAAGCGTGAATAAATACGATATATTAGAGACCCCTTGCAGGCGCATGTGAAAAATCCAAAAATTAAAATTTCTGCACAATTTTCTAGAAAAAAAACAATTTTCTGAGAAGTTGATGCAGAATACATTAAAAAGGTGATAATCAGATAATATTTAGCTTTAATTCTCATTTTCCAGAATATGGCACGCTTTTGCTCACAAACTTGAAAACAAAAATGAGAAGCCACAGAGTTGCTCTGTTTGACGTGGTTGTACACAAAAGTACGCACTTCACAGATGCACTTGTGTTAATGTCTTCATATGTTTTAGTTAGTGCGCAAGACATGTTTTGTACTACGGTTTCCAACTTGGTTAAACTAGTGCCTCACATATCATACTGAATGCACAAGAAAGATACTACACAGAACTACTCACCCTGAAAGGGTTGAAAAAGCAACACCATCCCATGGTCTGCTGATGTGGATCTTTGCTCATCTGCTGTGAAGCTGCCCAGGTCAACAAATCCTTCAACAAACCCTAAAAAAACGACAAAAATTTGTAGTTAACACGACAACAAACAGAATTATTTGGCATATACGTTGTTACTGAGAATTCGGAGTGTGATTTTTGCATCAAATAATTATTTTCATATTTAAATCGTGTAGGGTGTAGAGAAACGTAGGCAATACATACCTGCTTGGTTGACACCAAAACTGCTCAGAAAGCTTCAGTTCATCGAAAATGATGTCACCGTGTCGGCTGCAGACATCCATGCTTTCAGTCTTTGCACTAAGGGCCTTAAACACAGTGTCATTAAATCCGAAGCCACTCTTGAAATTGCTCACATAACGCTGTAGACAAGTTCGGCTTGGCAGGACAAGAATTTTCTGCTTCCGAAGGTGCTCATAGAGCTTTGGACTCCTCATGCGAAGCAGCACACACTCTAGGATCCAATTCTTTTCATACAGCATGCCACATGTCGATTTTCTTTTAGCTGCACTGAAGCATGCCATAATTGCCATCTGTTGTTTCTGAGGCAACTTTTTAATGCGTTCATTTAATTCTTCATCTCCAATTTGCTCATTGGCCGACTTCATCATGTCGAGTTCCCTCTGTACGTTCAGCAGCTCTCGTTGCGCAGCTACCAGACGGCGGCAAGTGTTGGCACGCCTTGCAAGGCGTTTAACTGAAACGCCATGCTTCCGTCGTGATTGCTGATTTTGCAAGATCTTTCGTAGGTACTTGCAGTGCATGCAAGGGCCCTTACTTTCGCACGTTAGGCTGCACTCAGGCGAAAAGTACAAGCCGGCAAAATACTCATATTTTCCGACTGCGTTTGGTTTCATACCACAGCCAGCACATAAAACCAGAGAATGTGCGCTGTTCAGCACCAACTGCGCCTCATCTGGTGAGGAAACATTGAGTTTTAGGTGCAGCTTGCCCCTAAGAAAAACAGAACAACTGACTGTTCCTACTTGCTCAACGGCCTGTTCAAACTTCACCAATTTCGGCAGCAGTAGGTGATCCAACTCGGCACCCTCTAACTCGCAAAGGCCGAAAGTGACGGTCCCTGGTTCAGTGGAAAACGATAGTTTGTTCCAGCTTGTGTTAGGAAGTTTGATGTTGCGGCACACGTATTCCGTACTGACTTCACTCTGCGGCTCCACTTCTATCGTGTCAGTATGTACAGCTTCGATAAACTCCGATTCTGCAGCATGTTGTGCTTCTATTACTTGTTCACTTTCTTCCGGCGCCTGCTGCTTTACAGTAGTCCTTCTTCTTTTAGTCGGGGGCTCACCTTGTTCACACAGGTTTCTCTCCTTCCTTCTAGTCGGCGTTTTCTTTGTGAGGTATTTTGGCGCATCCGGGAAGATTGTAGGAACGGCGTCCTCTGTTAGCAGCGGCCGATCGCGTGGAATTTCAACCATCTCACCATTGATAACATGACGATAAGTCCTCTGTATAAACGTTGCCTCGAAGTGACATTCACAAACGACGCAGTCGTTGGTTAGTTTCTTATCGCCCCGTTTTATATTACGGGCCCACTGCTCCCGTTTCAATGCATCCTTGGGAGCTCGAAACGACGACACCCTTGCCGGACACGACTTGTACCCACTTTTACAACCGAGCACAAAACACGTACCTGCTTTCGCTGGCATGGTAATAGTGTGTCGCTATCCGGAATCATTCACATGGTGCGCGTCCAGGAGTCACACAAACACAGTTGCACGTGTGGAAGTTTGCGCACAGTGCCAAATACACGCGGCTGTAGCAGCTGTAGCAATGGCTGTAGCGGCGAAGATCTCGCGCGCTCCCGACGGCGGCCGCGCCCCAAGCGGCGTAAAAAATGTCATCGAGTTTTGTGCGCCTCTCTCCCATGGCGCGCATATGGCGACCGTCACACTGCCCCTTCTAGCCACCATAGCCATGGGGTCGACTCAAGGTATAGTTTTATCAGCTGTATAAACTTGGACATGCAGCAGCACCAGCAACGCGCAGAACTGTTGTCGACGCCGTCAGCGTTTTGCCCGCGTTCGCACCGAACGCGCGCGGCGTTGGTGACTGTTGCCGGTGCCTCTGGGGCGCCTACCGTCATGCCTCTAACCTAAGCTGCTTCGCATTATCGCGCGCGGAGCCGCAGGTCCTGCCATTCGTTGCGCAATCCGCAGAGGAGAGGAGCGTAGGAGAGGAGAGGAGGTGAGACAAGGATAGAAGAGGAGGTGGAGGAGGATGCGCATGCGCAGTATGGGCGTGAACGCACGGCGGTTGGATGGATGGAGAGAGGTAGAGGGATTGACATAGCCCCAAGCATAAGATGCTTCGCATCTAAATGCAGCCGTGGCGGCCGCATTTCGATGGTGGCCAAAAGCAAAAACGCCGGTGTCCCGCGCATTCGGGGCACGTTAAATATCCCCTGGTGGTCAAAATTAATCCGGAGTCCCCCCAGTACGGCGTACCTTATAATCAAATCTTGGTTTTGACACGCAACACCCCAGTGTTCAATTTAGTTCAATATGAGAACATACGGGTTTTTATATAGGGTGTTTCACGAGATATGTTCGACGTTCCTTAAATATAAGGAATATGAAATAGTATTTAAACGATATCTTCTGGATTGCTTTTACCACAAGGCGTACCTTTGAAAATGACTTGAACTGGCTGTTTCGAACGAAATATTCCAAAAAGATATGATAGGAAATGTAAAGGACATTCAATAAAAATTCACTGAAAGGAAACGACGTCCTTCCAAACTCGAAGAAAGATCACATGTCATTAATCACCTTCATAAGACATATGACCATATGGGACTATTTCTCTGCAAAAAATTCTCTAGAAAACCTGAAGAAAACTGAGACTAAAGTAATCAAACAAAAAGCTGGAGGCGACCCTAATCCTTGATTAAATGACTGGTAGTGGCACTCGCACGTCGCTGTTGGTGTGCCCTGGTGTATTCCTTGGGTTAAATTTCTTTTATTAAAGTAAAGTACAAGAGAGACACAGCCATAGCGAACCGAACTCGATGGAGCGAGCGAACGAACGTCCTTCCCCTACTAAGCACTGAGGAGCAACTGATGAAGTACCGCAGTGCGCCTCTACATGCGAGCGAGGAAGCGAAGGAGGGCAAGGAGGGAGCGACGCGTAGCCCCTTACCGAGCGGCGCGCGAAGAGCAACTTACGTAAACTTACGCGCCCCTCTGACACCCAGGTCAGAGCATGCAAGGAGCGCGATGAACAGCTGCGCGCGAGCCAGCGCATGGGAAGAGAGTGAAGGAGAGAGGGTAGGGGAAGAGGAGTATGTGACGTCAGCCCTCCGCTCCGCGAGACAGGTGTTCACTCTATGTGATACAGACCTTGCCCTCCCTCCCCCCTCTTACTAGTAATGAGCCCGTTAATTACTATGCCCCCATTCTGTGTGTGAGGTCACTGATGTCTCTTGCGGTTGTGCATGACACAGCAATTTGGCCTAACTTGTGTTAACGTGGCTGGTATCTAAACTGTAAGATACTGTCACTTGATGTTCGGCAATTAGTGATTTCTAATTATTTCCTAATCATTCCTGTCACTTAACTAACTCAATTTGTAACTAAACTTGTGCTCAGATGTCACGTCTATTATCCACATTAAGTAGAACCATGAATTTCGTGGAGTTATTATTTTTTATTTTTTATTTTGAATTTCGAACAAACTTGCAGTCGGTGGTCGACCGTAAGTCGCTGCTTAAGAAACAAGAATGTCACTGGCTGCTCGTGCCACTAATAAAAACTAGCTTTTCATGACTTAAATAATCGTATGGGTCACAATATTTATTATTCAAAGGCATTTGTGAACTGTGTTCAGAAACACGGAAAGACACTGAAGCACTCGTCAAAGTATTCGTCCCCAAGAATTTAGATTTTTCCAGTGGGCGAAATTCAGCGTTTCCAGAGATTAGGAAAAGGTAAGCAGGAACGAGATGGCCCTACCATCTCTAAATTTTGAAATATCAAAATTAACGCCCCATTAAGCTGAGGAAGCTAGAAACACATCGTATATAGATTGAGAAAGACTTTTTCGCCCAGGGTGCAATTACATCGGAAAAGATCTGAGAATTCCTATGCGAAAATACAAAAGCGAAAAAAAAAAGAAACATGAGACAGATATAAACTCTTGTTGGATAACCTAGTACGTAACGAAACTGTATTATTTCAATCCACTGACTAATCAAGTAAGTGGCCTGTGCGGAAACTTGATCGTCCCGCTACGAAACACTGAGTTGAGCAACAAAGCACGAATGCAATTTTATAAATATCAGTATCAAATTTCAGGAGCCTATTTCGCGAATAGGACTATTTTTGTGCTTACCTCGAAGCATGCTCGGCCGATGTTGTGCTTTCCACAGATACATTGTCGTGCGCTGACATAGGAGCACTATCGAAAACCATAAACTAGCTGAATTTGGCGGGTGCTAACAGACTCCGATAGGGCAAGTCGCAGCTGCCGGAGGGGCGAAGCGCAATCCCCTGAATTTTTAGGCACGTGTTAGGGACAATGAAGCCCAAACCTCATGAGAGCGATTTTGTGCGCGACGGCGACGAGCGACCACTTCGAGCGACGAAACGGACCGTCGCGCGATCAGATCGCTCGGTCTTTTCGCTCAGTCGCTCGGTTCTAGAAATCTAGATTTCGTCGCTCGTCGCCCGGAAGTGCTATGAGCGACGCCGGAACTGGATATACATCAGTCAAGCACTACCGATTGTCGCACGGAACGAGCAAACGACTAGATTTTGATACGTGCAAGGATAATACGTAATGCAAGACCTTTAGAAATATTTATGCTGCTCTTTACACCAGAACACATCAACTTAAATTAATAAAGCAAGCGTCACGCCAGTTTCGGCGAGTATTTGCTGCCCTCATACCGGCAACACCGGGGAGACGTCGCTCAAAGTCGTCGCTCGTCTCGTCGCTCGCATGCAGTACGACTTGTAGGCGACGAGCGACCGCGACAGCCACCTCCATCGCGTCGCTTGTCGCTGTCGCGCGCAAGATCGCGCGCATGCGGTTTATACTTGACGTGTGCGTCCAAATTCTGTCTTCCAGGGATTACCACTCCACCACCTCGGGATGCTGTTGTATCTTTTCTAAATATTATAATTAGTTTGAACATACACAGCTCATTGTAAGCTTAAACGAGTCACTAAATACATTGCAGAAAATATTTCTAATGTCCCCTTTTATTCTGGCTGGCGAGTTTATTTATTCCAATATTGACTGGTGGGCATGCATGGCCGTCGGTGGGACACGAACACGAGAGTATCCATATACTTTCTTTATTTTACTTGCACCAGATGGTTTCGGTTGCCACGCGTGGCGATTTGATTTTGGACCTTGTGCTCACTACTGATCAAAAGAACACGTTAGTTAACGTGTTAGAAGGTATGAGTGACCCCGTAATCTTGCACTGGGATATGAAAGTATTCTGGGAAAAACAAGAGATGAGAAAAAAAAAACTATATTTTACTATGGGCGAGTAAATGTTGACATGATGGTAAGTCAACCATCTTTTTACTGCGAAGCTGTTAAAGGCTCACTCTTCGATGGTCGCCTCCGGCAATAGAAAAAAAAATCACAGCATATCCACGAAGTGAATGATGATGAGTGGGCAAAGCACCGGGGGATCATTCGGGTAAACCACAGCTACGGACGAGAGATAAAGAGAGCGCGCGTCGGGAACGAGAGAGAAAATTACACCATCTTCCCGTAGGGAAACCCTGAGTAGTATGCGAAGCAGCCATGGGGTCGACTCAAGGTAGTTTTATCAGCTGTATAAACTTGGACATGCATACAGTGTACTAGAACAGTTACACTGTAGACATGCAGCAGCACCAGCAACGCGCATAACTGTTGTCGACGCCGTCGGCGTTTTGCCCGCGTTCGCACCGAACGCGCACAAAGTGGAACCGGAACCGGAAGTGGAACCGGAGTGGAAGCGGAGTGGAAGCGGAACCGGAACGCCATCTAGTGAACACTTCATAAAACTACAGGTGGCTACATACTACTACTACTACTACTACAGAGGAGGGAACGACCCACACCCTAAGGAGCTTCGCCCCTAAAACTCTCATTGGCAGTATGCTGTATGTGCGAGTAAAAGGGCGCGAGGGCGAGGGACGCGTGCTTTCACGGGGAGCGAACGCACGGCCGAGAGCAAACGCGACTTCCCAGTGGAAGGGGAGCGGTGGGCAAGGAGGGCATCGAGGCGACCTAGACGGTGCGCATGCGTGCCCGCTCTCCCGCTGCGGCGCATGGTCGCAGCCCTGCCGGCCTCTGCCACCGACTCTCTCTGGACTCTCGCCCGCCTCTCCCCTAACAGTGTCGACAACGGCGGTAAGCCGTTCCGTCACGTAGCCAGCGTTTTGACAGCGGTTGTGTGTGGTCACACAAACAACGCGCACAACTGTTGTCGACGGCGGCGGCGTTTTGCCCGCGTTCGCACCGAATGCGCGCGGCGTTGGTGGTGTGTTTATGAAGAACGTGCCAACTTTTGCCGTACACCCTAAGGCGGTGTACCGTAGCGACCATAACGCCATAGACCCTGTGGTCACTAAATAAATGAAAGCCACCGGATCACATATATTTATAATTCTTTAATAGTTCAAATAACCAATTACACCATCAGATCTTAATAGTCATAATTGGAAATACATAATTCCCACCATAGTACAGCTTCGCTGGTATTCCATCTTCCCCCCAGTGGAAGGGCTGACAGTTTTTCATCGATGGCTCACTATAGAAGTTTCGTACATGAAGTGCCATACTGAGCTGTGAATGGTGACATCGTTTGAAGAATGGGTCCGACTACGTGCTAACGTCATAGAGCTGCCAACAGCCTGGTGTGCCAAGAGCCAAGAGCTGCCAAGAGCCCAAGCCAAAGAGGGCCGCTGCCTCTCCCTCACCCGAGCAATCCTCACGCCTGAACAGAGGGGTCGATTTGGGTGCAGGCTATCAGGTGTCACTTGCAAGTGTGGATGATGTTCACACCATGATAATCTTGTGAGCAAAGGTCCCAATCCCGTCTTGTGAGCGTGAAGATAAAACGCCTGGTCGCTCCTATTAGGCATGACCGGCAAGCGGGGAGAAGGACCGCGCTTAGACTAAGCGTGTAAAAAAATCTAAAAACGCACGCCTAAATAAGCGTGTAAAGTATACTATTAGCGTGATGCGCATCCTATTAGTAAAGGCGACCGACCAATGACAAAGAACACTTACCAGCGAAAAGCTTTGTGAATTCGGCTCCTGTTTCTACATGTCGGTGAGCTTACTGTGTTCCAAATGCGACGAGCCAATAAATATTGGTTGATTCCTTTTTCAGAGGAATTTCTCAAAACAAAAAAAAGCAAAACGTGTATTCTAAGAAGCAGTGGCAGCTTTGTTGGCCGTTAACAAAAAATTCACCGACGATTACAATACTCCCTAATGAGAAATTTGAGCGGAGCTCTAGCCGTGTTTTCATTACCCGTTATCGTCCCTAGCGCGGATAATCTGTCTCGTGCGGCCCGTTGCAAATGGAGCGAGGTGTGGAGCGACTGCCTCGCTAATTGGGAGATCGCGAAAGCCAGCCCGTGGGTGACGCGTGGGCGGGATTTAAACCTCCGCAAACAGAGCTCCGTTCATGCGGAACTTTGTTTTCGTATATGGTATCGGTGGACGCGCTCGCCGCATGACATTGCTGGCGTCATCGGTGAACAGACGACGCGGGCTACTCTGGCGCCATCTCGTAGCCATCGTCGCCGCAGAGCCCGCCTTGCGGGACACTACACTTTTCTTCTCGCGATTTCGTCATACCCTCCTCCTCCGCTTTACCCCTCATTTGGTTCCGCTGCACCTTCCTCCTCCACTTCCCTCCTCACACTCTCTTCGCTATCACCGTCTTTCATCCCCCGCTGTGCTCCGCGTTCGCTCTTTCAGTTTTCGCAGTGCTTGTTCGCTCGGTTGCGAGGGACGCCGACGCTCGCGTAGGAACTGGCGCCTATGAGAGATGCGCTCTAAAAAGTCGCAGTTTAGCCCTAAAGGTGAAGCATCGATGGCGATAGCAAATTAGTAGCCATCGTCACTGCAGAGCCCGTCTTGCGCGACACTACGCTTCTCACGCTTTCGCCATATGCCATACGAAGTAAGGATAGTAGTTATATCCGCGGTATAAACTTGTAAACATTCGCCTACTAACTAAATTACCAAGCATGGTGTCACACGTACACAAGTAAACATGAACACATCTCATTCGATGACCGCGGAAACTCGCTGTCAAAACGCTGGAGCGCGGAAGCGCGGCAGCAGCAGCGAGCGAATGGACCTTCGTTCAGCATCTCGCTTCAACGCGAACTAAGCGGCGAAAACACAGGTCACGGCGGACTCTGTCCCCACGCGGCCGCGCCATACGCAGCAGCCGCAAGAGTAGAACGCCCGCCCTCCCTCCCCTCCCCCCGGTTACTTGCGCGCGACGGAAGACGACGCGCTCCTCCGCGCTTTCCTCCCTTGTGCACGCGAGAATGAGCCGCCGTCGTCGGCTTACCCTCACACGCATTCCCTCGAACTTCAGCATAGGGCACGCGGCGACGATGTTATCGCCCTTGGACTTAAAAAGGGCCCCCAAACCACCCAGAGGTCGACATTTAGTTGTTGTGTTGCAGTTGTGCACGAGTCTACAACGAACACGTAGCCGCGAGAATTTTTCGAAATGGTGCCGTAATAGCGGAGTTATACGCGTTTGATGATGGAAACACGGCCGTCGCTCGTTTCGCTCTTCCCTTCGCTACTCTCCTCGTCAGCTTGTCTCTCCTCCTCGCCGAGTGCGCCTCCAAATGTCACGTGACATAGGTAATCGCCAACGCGCTTCTCAAAACACTGTCCACTTCCGGTTAAGGCACGTCCAGGCTAGCGGCAAATACACCGATGGCGAACCAGCCCCCAGCGCCGTAGAACGCCAGCCGCGCGAGAGGTATCCAAAGCAGACGGCAGTTCGGCCGGCGCAGCGCCCACCGCATGACTGACGGGCCAATCGACGACCGCGAAGCTGCGCGCCTGCGCCACCGGCGACGCAAACATCGGCTGCAGCTTCTGTTGCAAGCAAAATAATTTCCCCTAGAGAAGGTGATGCCTAATTGTACATTTTATGAAAAACGATATCCACTGTCAAACGTGAAACACGAATGAGAGCTCCGATACTTGTCGAGCTCAGCTGCAGTGCACGGCTACCGACGGCAGATGACCGGCTCATCTGTGCTCGCATTGTAGCCGACAGCGCCGCTAATATCAGCGTATTTTCTTCTTTGTGTACAATTATTGCGAGGTGCGACAACAACGGTAAGAAAATATTGCGGCTTGTGAGCGTCGGCGATTCATTCCGAAGCGCCGTTCGCTTTAGCATTGAAGTGAACTGGAGAAGGCCTAGCGACGATATGGGCGCCACGTCGAGCGATCGGCGGCTGTGGCGATGAGGCTGCCGCACAAATGGGTCCCGGTCTCATTCTGTCTACGGCAAGGAAATCTCGTCCTTCGCAAGGAAAACCGCCGTTGAACGGCGGCCCGCGAATGGCGAACGGCATGCGGCGAGTTGCCGTGCCGGTAACGTGGACGGGCCCTATAATTAGCCGCGACTCAGCGCGTCTCGGCTACCCGATTTTGCTGCCGTGCCGGCCCGTGCTCATGCGTAGTGTGCCGCTATAGACCCGGTGTTGCGCGCACCTTTGGAAAGGCCAACACTGTCGCGCTCTGTTCGCGCAGCTAATCAGACCGCTAAGCACGACTATGTTGGAACGTGACTGATTTGACACTTACGTTCCAGGCTGTAATTACCTATTCGCAAGGCGCGCACAAGCGAGCAACACGACGAGGAAGAGCAGGGAGCGCGCGTACCTGCTAGCAGACAAACCGGAAGTCCTAGGTTCTTGTTCGACCAATGGACATCGTCACCGCCGTTGACATCACCAGATGCACCCTGGTGACATCGTTACGACCGTTGGGGATACCGGAAAGGCCACGAGAAGAACACGGCATTGTTCTTTTTTTTTTTTTTTTTTTTGGCGCGCCCGCGGTGCGTAGCGCTGCAGCGTTTCACATCGTTGATCGTGACGGCATTTGTTACGATGCGTATGTTTACTTGAAATGTTAAAAACATACCTGAGGTGGTTTAGGGGCCCTTTAATACGGAACATCACGGTGACGGCGACGGCAGAAATGCGCTTGGATTGTCCTATAACTGTTATGGCAATAATGAAAGTCTATAAATCCGCCTTGTCTTTTTTTAATTGCAGTTTTGCTCCGAAGGGGGAGCGATGACAGCCACAGCATGCACCCGAGGCCTGTGCTGCTGCGCAGCGTAAACATCAACGCGGAGCTATACCATGCGTCATAGGTATATCTGACGCAACGGTGAATGCTTATGTGGCGATACCGTGAGTTAGATCTCCGGCGGCCTTAATTTTCTACGGAATTTCTCAGTGATAAAACAAATGATACCTAAATATCATCACTGCAACAAATATACGTCATCAAGAGCACAATTCCTCCATTAATGCAAACCTTTCTTACCTTTCTATGCCTACTATCCTAACAATTAGTTAGGTGCTAAACGGCAAAGTAGTGCTGTTAAAATTGGTTCACTTGGTGCTCAAAAAAGCTACTTCTCTTTTCGCGCTAGGCAGCTTCGCTGGTCATGCACCTTCACAGAGTGGAATGACTCATGGGTTTTTCTCACGAGGTTCTACATTACCTACGGTATGTAGTGGAATAATATTTGGCTCACAGCTTTGTCTACAGATCGGCATCATTTTGTTACTATTTTCGAAAAGGGGAACAGGGCCCCTTTAAGTAACATTACCAGTATTAAAGCTCCCATGGCACAGAAAAGTATGTACACCTTGCATTGCACGTTTTCTTTGTAAACTTTCCTTTAACGTTTTACTCACCGTTGCTGGTCGATTTGGCTGTATACACAAGCTCTGCACACACAAGTGCAGTTTCCGATTGGCTGCGTTGCTTCACTGCGCTGGTTCGGTGACTGCATGGTGAGAATGAAGCCAAAAGTTAAAATCTGTCAAAGTATTATGCGCCCAGGGGGCAGTTGCGACACACCGGGAAAGCACGCGGAAATGCGTGAATGTTTACGAGATTGAGAATCTTGTTCTAGCTAGATGTGAACCGCTAGGCATTAAAGCACACGACGAAACGAACGAAAATAAACCCAGAAAAAAAAAAGAGAGATGCGGTCTCCGCATAAAATGCACGCTTGTGGTATTCACTCAATTTTTTAGGTAGTTGTTATACTTGGGCGGTTTCCTTCCGCTGTTGGTCTGAAAACATGCAAAACTTACTTTACAAAACTTCCTTACAACAGCATAAATTATCCGCAAAGAAAATTCAGTCTTGCGTGTAATCTTCTGCTGACGTTATCATGCTGGTGTTGTGTTAACTTACTTCGCCACTACGCGGTGTTCAGATTTCGTGCTTTTGTTCATATATTCTCGGATTCGGCTTCACGTATACACTTATGCAGCTTATTTTACCTACGGTGCTCTGGCATATGTACACTGTATTTCGTGAAAAGAAAAAGGAGGGAAGTTAGCCAAAGAGAGCGAGAAAGAGACTATTAAAGACACAAAGGGTAACTGGATAAACTGTTCAGTTGGCTGCTTTGTACTGGCGAAGGGTGGAAAAGATGAGAATGGTAAGCGTGCGTGCGTGCGTGCGTGCGTGCGTGCGTGCGTGCGTGCGTGCGTGCGTGCGTGCGTGTGAGAGAGCGCTATAGAACATCTGAAAATACGTGTGAGCAACTGGGCAAAATGAGCCCCTCTTCCACAGACTTGCAAAACACGTACCATATACAGGGTGTCCCAGCTATCACGCAGCACGATTAAAAAAAAAGAGAGAGGAACGGCGTTACGCGAAACAAACCTAGTGCGTATTGTTTTCAGTAAGTGGAGTAGCCGCCAGTAATTTTTTCGTTACTGAAATTTAATTAGGTAATTGTAAATAATTATCTAACTCGAGAAGTACTGTCCTAATTATCAAAGTGTCAATGAGAAAATTGCAGAACAACATGAAAAACTCCCGATACAGCTTCAATACGTGCTACATAAATGTATTTTTCCGAGTGTGAAATAAACCCGCGAATAGACGCAGAATTGCCGCGCGACTGGCCGCTCGAGGCACTTTGCCTGTATTCGCGGGCATCTCGGGTCCCCGTCCGCAGCCATAACCTTCCGCACGCACATGTTGACGTGGTAAAATTTTTTTCTTTCTTTTTTTTTATTACTGCGCAGTAACCGTGTTTGACATTTAGTAAAGCGAGAACAATGAACTCCTTGTACTGCCGTTAATGCTACGCGCGCACATGTCGGTTCATTGTTGTCATTCTTCTTCGTTTGCTTGTCATACTTTCTTTGGTTCAGTTCGCTCTTTTGTTCTTTTGTTTTGCTTTCTTGGACATTTCGCTGTATTACTTTTTTTTTTACCCTTTCTGTCGTACCTGTCGGGTAACTCTCAATTTCTATTTGTTTATGCAATTCTCTTGCTTCACCTAATTTCTTTCACTCCAGTTCACCTGTGCCGTTTGCGTTTTTAAAAGCGTTTTTAAAAGCCTCCGTTCGTCTGGTTGACCTCCATGCCTTTTCTCTCTTCGCTTTCTCTCTCTTTCTCTTTAAAAGCCTCCGTAACGTTTATTTTTTGTTCTTGTTGTTGTTTAGCAAGAAAGGCACAGAAACGTGATCTGAACTGTCCCTGCGCAATTTTCGCTTCTCTCTTTGACAAGTGCAAACAAAATTTTCTAAGCAATTGCGCTGCGGCGTACCTTAGGTATAGCTCCATTATATACGCGTTCTGTGGTGCGGCGAGAAGGAAGGTGTGACGTCATAGCACGATTTTTACCACGGTCGCCTTTGTTTCGAAATGCACCTGCGTATATTAAACAGGCAGGCTCTGCAGAGGCTGTTCTCCGTGGATTCTCCAGGTTTTCAAGGTACCGCTTTTTCTGTCAGCTGTTACGCTAACCAAAAAAAAAACGTGCCATCATAATAGTTGATGCGAACTGCCTCCGCGGTCGTTCTAATAAAGTTAATTTCGAGATGGCAAAAGCTGTGGATAACATACAGTCAGAGCAAAACTTTGACTTTGCGGCATGTCCGTTTTCTCTGCTGGTTTCGCAAGGGCTTGCCTGACTCACATTACGCAAATATCACTTGCGAAACGTGAGTTATTCAAAAACCCGCGTCATACAGTCGTCTTAAGCGCACTTGTCATTTTTCGTGGTCCTTGATTATACCTTAAGGGCGCGTGTGCACCAAGAATGCACAATGCACGAGTGCGCAAAGTGCGCTTTAAAAACGTTTACTTTTATTGCGATAGCAATTATATGGACACTTCAACCGGATTTCTGCCGTCGGCGTCGCCGTCGCCGTCGCCGTGAGGTTCCGTATAGATAAAATCTTCGCCGCGCGCCGTATGCCCGAGCGGAAGCGTGCGGGGACGCGCGCTATCACGGAGAGCGAACGCACTCAATCTCCCACGCGCAAGCAAGGAAGCCGGAAGCCAGCGCCGGAGGAAGCCGGGGGGGGGGGGGGGGGGGGGCGCACTTCTACTCTGCCAACAACCGCGCTCGTCGCTCGCCCGCACCGTCTCTTATCTCCACACGGCTCTGACCTTTATGCACTGTGCATTCGCCGCTCAGTTTCTGTTGAAGCGATAGACCGCACGTACCTTCGCCCGCTGCAGCGTATGCGCTTGCTGCCAGCGTTTTGACAGTCGTTGTCTGCAGTCATTCAGTGTGATCTATTCATGTTTGTTTGTGCGCGCTCACACCACGCTTGTTCATTCAGTTAGTAATAGTCGGGCCACATTTTCCAACGCACGCTACACATGTAATGCTGCCCGGATCGGCAGTGCAGCGCTACAGGTGTGTCCCTTCGCACGCGCTGCCCACGGGAAGCGCTTCTCATCAACACCACCGTTTCACACGCGCCTTCTCGTGGTCATCGAGTCTCTCTTCACTGTCGGTCTACTTACGCCGCAGCACACCTGCTTACTTAATCAGCTCATGTTTACTGCAATTCATATTGCTACCAAAGCCGCTCACCTTACTTCGTATGACATTGCTGTGTTGCTATCGCATTCATTGCTTCGCCCTTAGGGCGAGACTGCGACATTTTTTTTAACACAGCGGCATTGTCACATATTATTAACGCATGCAAAAATACTTCATTTTTAGTAGCTGTTTTTCTTGTTTATTTGCACCACCGAAGGATATGTGATATTATTCTTGTTGTTCGTAATGACACCTTGGGAGTTTCTGTATAATGACGTCGCTGTGTTGTTTTCACTACTATATGATAACATCGTTGTGCGTACATTAACTTTTCTTGTGATGTTTCTCCCACAAAGCTATGTGTGCAAAAGTACATAAAACTGCATATGTAAGTGTACCATCTGTTCAAGAGACAAGGAGTTACTGGGGCCATATCTGTGTGCAAGAATCTCCTTCTTTCGTGTAATAAAGAAAAGGTGTCCTTGAAAAAATGAATATGCGCATGGTATCTATTGTTGCCAACTTTTGTTCCTGGCCCTGACGTTAAACTGACATAATGAAGTCACTAAATTTACGCTAAATTTTGCTCCCATGACGCTAAAATTGTCGCTAGATCAGCCGACTGAAGGATGGAAGTTTTATCGACGAGGATGTGGTTCTGAAACTTTACCACCTGACTGTATCTGAATAAATTCTGCTTACACAATATACAATTATCAGTATCTTGCAAGTTTTTGTTCTTTTCTTTGCTTAAGATAATTTTTGTGATTATTATATTCAATAATTTTATGTGTCAAGCACTTCCAGAATTTATACACATATGCTACTACGGCCGTTCTTTTTTTTTCAGTTATTTCGCCTCCGTTCTTTGTTATTTTCGCACTCAGGTTGTTTATGGTATCAAAAACAAACATGTTTCCTTGCCTAGAAAACAAGCCCTTTCTCCTACTATACAGTCAATTCTAAATCATGCTTCGTAACTTGAAATAACGACGCTATATTTCCCCGTAGGGTGTAGATTCTGCAAAGAGGGAGGGGACCGTGTTTTGCAACCTTCCACTGATTTTGACATCGCATCATGCCATTTTATTGCTACTTTCATAATAAAAAAAATAAAAGCAATTATAAAAACGGTGCGCAGGCGGTGAAATATGCAGCTATGCAGTTTCTTGGTGGATCGATAGCAAAAAAGCACCTCGCATGTGACGACCAAAACTGGAAAAGAAAAAAATGCAATTTCTGCCTTGGCATCTAAGCGCATGTGCCGCTCGGCAACGCACCGGCTTGATTATAACATAGGGGCGCACAAAAAATTCAGCTTCTAGGGAAGAAATGGATAGTGTGCCAAGATGAGACAAAACAAGGAATATTTCGATAGCTGCTGCATTCCGATTCTGATAGCTACCGCATATGGTATCGCTGTTCGTTACACCTTGATGCTCTCTGAGCAGGCTTACCACGTGGAGTGCCTTTTTGCGGGTGCATGTTGTACTCAATTGAATTATTTCTTATTAGAGAGGGACTTCATGTTTGGACGCCGACAGGGAAGGCCGCGTTTTCTTGGTGCTCCCGTGAACAGGTCTTTATTCCCATGGTTCAAGTCCACACTCTTCGTCAACGCTCTTACCAGTTGGAGGACTTCACCTTCCGAACAATTGAGCGCAGTTTCACTCAGTTTTGAGCTCGTCAGAACATTTTTCGGCACATTGTTTGCGGCGTAGGAACGAACACTAAGCCTGACATTGGGCTTGACTTCGTTACCGGCATCCCAGTCCGATGCTATGGCAGCATCATCTAGGGCCATCACTGTGCAACCTGCAACTTCATGCCAACGCATTGCTTCATGCGTTCCCTCCACGACACCAGGCGGAGAGGAGCTGACGGATGTAGCGTCCGCAGCGGTGTCGGTGACTGACGAATCTAAAAGGCAAGCTCGAACGTAGCGCGCGCTCCCAACTTCTGCAGCTGCCATGCAAGAAGCTAGACGCCAAAATGCACGTGAAGAAATCCACGATAGTAAACGACGAAGAATGGAGAGTGAGCAGCTCGAAGAAGATGCTGCCATACGCAAGGCAGCCAGTCTCCAAGCCGAATGGGGCAGCCATGACCCTGAAGGCGTTGAAGGGGACGGATTATGGGAACGCACCACAACCCGCTCCAGACGAAAGGCGGCCCAGCGTGAACAAGGGAATTCAACTAGACCTGGGAGGGTTGTCGAGCGAACCAAACTTGGCTGCTTCATTTTAGATATACGGCCTAGGGAACGACGCAGTATCGTTTCGGTTAACACCCTTGAGGTGGAACAAGCCATTAGCGCGCTATCGCACGACAAGAGGTTGGCTCAACATCAACTGCTGCGGTTCAACGACGCATCGAACACCCTCACAGTCCAGACGTGCGACGAAAGACAAGCATCAGATTTGCTAAAGATGAATACCCTGGAAATTCCGTCGGCGCCACCTCTCCCAGTGTCTGTGCACCAGGTCCCGAGCGAGGGCATGTCACGTGACGTTATATATGGCTGCACACCTGATGAGAAATCGGAGACGCTGGCTCAAGCGCTTGACAGTGAGAATGTGCAGATACACCTGGATGGATGGATGGATGGATGGAAAAACTTTATTAAGCGAGCGAATTTGGACCCTTCAAGGGCCCAGGGCCACCGCACAGCCCTCACATTACGCGCATGTGTCCAGGCCACGTAGGGCCATAGCACTGGCACCCCAGTTCACGCAGCGAAGTTGGGTGTCCAGGTCCTGCGACTCAAGGAGGGCCTCCCATTCATCCCATGTTCCGATGGCGGGCTGTCCCTGCGGGGGAGGATCGGCAGGGCAGCCAAAGAGGATGTGGTCTAAGGTGGCGTGCGACTCTCCACAGAGAGTGCACTCTGGCGAACCGGGGCGGAAGTGGGATAGGAGCTGAGGGGTGGGAACAGTTCGGGTCTGGAGTCGCCTCCAGAGGATTTGTTGGGAGTGGGATAGTCGGGGGTGGGGAGGAGCGTAGAGACGACGGGCAAGGCGTCCTTGTTGGGTAATTTCGGAGAACGTGTGCGCCCGCTCCCTCGAGAAATCCCGGCTGGGGTCGCCATTTGCCCGGCTTACAAGTCCTCGGGCTATGTTATCGGAGGCCTCATTTCCGGGATTGCCAGAGTGAGCCGGCACCCACACGAGCTCAATACGTCTATCAGAATTTTGGACCCACATTCTCAATATTTGATACACCTGGCTCGCCCTATGGGCAAGAGCGGGTCGGTGTTGATTACCTTCGCATCATCCCGCCCCCTTCGATACGTGAAATACTGGGATTTTCTGAAGAATGTCATCCCCTACGAGCCGGGATTCGTGGTGTGCTTCCGGTGCCATGGGTTGGGCCATAAGCAAGATGCGTGCCCTGCGGAGAATGCAGTGTGCCCTCGATGTGGTTCCCAGCATGAGGAACCCCCTGAGTCGTGCCCCCAGACGGACAAGAAATAGTGCCGCTCTTCAACAAAACTAATATTCAAGCGTCTGATGGTGGGGATCGAACATTTGACACCAAATATAGCAGCCCGATGCTCTAACTGTTGGGACGCGTTCGCACGCACGTTATTCCCGTGCCAACTGAGATCATTGGGGTGTGCGTCACGTCACAATTCACGAGCGAGGGCGTGTGCGCGCCCGTCAGTTTCCGCGTTTCGCGTGCGTCACGAGAGGAATCGTGCAGGCTGCACCCGCCTTCGGGATCAGTCCACATTCCCTACTAGCTCCTTTGTAACAGTTAGCGCTACGAAGATGCTGTCCGACATTGTACCAACTTCGGGATTGGCCCAGGTCGTAACGGAACAGCTTGTGACGTTTCTTCGTCGGAGCAACAACCGAACTCTCGCATGTCGTCGCTATCGTACTATCGTCTTCGTGTTGCTTCTGTCATTACACACAGGGACACGTAATACACGCAATTGTTTGCTTAGCACAAACATGTTGATCCATCTGGTAGCTCTTGAAGAACCCCAAACAATGATGGTTAGTTAGTGAGCTACCTGCACAATGCTTCTATACATAATATTTTATTGGACAATGCCAACGTGTTGACGCGAGCATGGAAACACGTGCTGAACAGTGAAAAGCGCGCTACCAGAAGTATTGGGTACATCAAGAAGTGGCTGTTTGGCAGACATCTTCAGGGATAGCGCCCCTCGCAGTCACTGCGACATATTTCTGCACACACAAAGCGCTTATACGTGCAGCGGTGATTTGCAAAAGGATTGTGCACGCTATGGGACTCCGCAGAATGGGTAAACAGTCCTGGAAGCGCGAACTGTCGAGCATCGGTGTCATGGAAGGTTAGTTTTTCATAACATTCAGTACATGCATGCATCACGACATGCAGTTCACACAACAGAATGCAGCATATAGGTTGTACACGTAGAATTACTGCATCGAAATGATAGAATGTTAAATTTGACATGCTGATAAAAATGCCAGCGGATGCCACTGATGTTTACTGCCTATGAAGGGCTGATACCACGTGTACTGACTTAAATTGAAATCGTATCGTCTACTGCAGCACTTCTAGTGACTTTGCACCAATTGCCGTATGTGGCTCTCAAATTCTTCAGAATAAATAAGTATTTCAGGCTTTAGGACACTCCTACGTAACAACTTGGGACGCAAAAGTACCTAAAATATTCAGTGCATGACCTTTGAAAAGGTGATCCGGTGCAAATCGGACGTTCAGAATGAAAAAAGAAAAACTGAGGACAGTTGATCCGCCCTTAGCCAGCTATATTCACAGCTAAACCCTGCGAGATTTTTATTCTCAGCAAATGCTGGTCTTCAGGAGGAACGTAATCTCAGAATGCTGTCAAAAAACGAAAAAAAAAAGAGTTCACACTAACTTTTACCAGTCTAGTTGGGGAAGACGAAAATCCTTTGTGAGACACGCTGTATTTTAGGGAAGATATTTTTGGACGCAAAGCTTGAACTGCTACGTGGAAGCCGGCTTCATCTATGTTTTACTGCGCCGCACGTACACACTGTCGGCGTAACCGCCTAATCCCGCCTAATCATCACAAACACAGCTCCTGCTAGCAGGAATGAAATAACTAAACCATGCCTTGCGCTTATTGCAGCACTTTCAGGCACCTAATTGCACGAGCAGAGTTTTGGCACTACTGCGAAATCCAGCTTAAGGGCAGTGGAGACAGTTTTGTTTGGCCCATATGAGAACTCTGAACTTCGCGTATCCCTGTTTTGTTCGCCAAGTAATGTGACAGGTCGTGGAAACAGTCAGCAGGCCGCATTCTGGTTATGTCATTTCCGGCATGCAACTTTCAGGTGATTGGGTAAGCCAACGCACAGGATGCCGCTTAGTACTCAGGCGTCGTGCTGGAAGAGACCTAACGTAAAGTGAAAGTATCGCCGAAATTGATGAAACAAAAATACAGTCGTCCATGAAATATAAAAGAAAAATTGGGAAATGGATGTGAACCAACATGTTCACTGTGGGAGCACTGGGAGAGCTCACCAAGCTTCCAAACGTGTGGAGAATAACAACGGGGAACACTCGCTGCTGTGCAGACACCTATTTGGGCGCGAGTTGTGCCTACAAGATGTAAGAAGTTGCGCTTTCACGTCGAAAGCAGAGCCGATTACGGGTAACAATAGTGAAGTTATCGGTAATATCCTATGATGTTATGCATAGACAGCATTATGCTTCAGCATTACGTGGAAAAGTGGTCACTCGCACATGCATTTTTTACATTCCATTCTATTTAGTGAAGGACCGCAGAGCCAACCGCTAAATATGTTGAAGAAAATTAAGTATGTTTGACATAGTTATGTGTTGCCTCTTTCTTAATAAATATACATGTACCAGAGGTCATAAGAACCTTTTCTATCCGTCGCCCTTTTTTGTCGCACCGGGAGTCTCCCCATAGAAGGTCGTAAGCTTTGAAATCACCGACGACAATGTAACGCTCCGCAAGCTGGTCAATCAGGTTATAGAATTTTTTCTTGCTTATTTGGCAGTTGGGCAGTATGTATCTAGAGCGAAGAGTAATCAATTTGTTCAACAGAATTGCTCGTATTGATACTACCTCGAAAAGCATCCGGAGGTCTGGATGTGGACAAGCAACGATCCCGTACACTTCTATTGCTTCTCCACCGGCCGAGGCCTCGTTACTGCCTTTTCGAACGATGTCATATCGCCGGAAGAAATTTCACTGCATAGCATTTAGGTGTGTCTTCGGAACACAGAACGCATTGGTCTCATATTCAGATTGTAGTTCAGTCATGTTGTCATTAGGCAGAAGTCCCCTGACAATCAACTGCATCATTTGCGTATACCCACAAGGAAAAAAGAAAGTGTAATAACCTTGCGCTATGTATCAGAGAGAACTTCAGATTTAGATTCATGATTCTTTGCCTGGGTCACCTTTTAATTTTATTTTTTCTTATCGCGGTCAAAAGAGCCGCGCTGCCCTTTACGCGCCAGTGGCGCCGGATCACGTTGCGTAGTATCCATTGCCTTTTGAGTGGCACTGGTTTCCCTCTCACGGAGGGCACTTCTGTCGAAAAGCCGCTGAGGGGGAAGATGACGTTGCTGCTGGCACAGTGCGTGTTTGCGGGAGAGCCGCCGGAGGCCGTTGTATGGCTGCTTCGTGACGCGCCACTTCGGCAGGCACAAGGCCCGCCTTCGTGCCTGCTTGAACGATATGTTCTTTTTTTTTTACTTTGATTGCTAATATTTATATTTCTTTTCTCCAGGTTGCGCAGCGCCACGAGTATACGGTATGCTTTCCATCAGAGTTCACACAGTGTGGAGTGTTCTCGCATTTTCAGCCAGATGTTCACTGCATTTAACACAATTCAGGCGACCTGGGAAGTTCTGCGAATTGCGGCTGAAAATTTTGCATTTTGAAGCATCGGAAAGAGTTTGGCACGTATGGCTTGACACAAATCTTGCTATACCCTGCCTCGATGATCTCGAGCCCCACACTTGAGTCAAAGATAAGAATTAGGTGTCTTGTTTGTACCTCTTTGCCATCACGCCTCATCTTAAGAGAAAGCTTTAGCTCGGGGCCAACTCCATCGACGCATATTCAAATGCATATAACACACAGAAAATCTCTTATAAGACAACCCCTGTCGGCTTTGAATGAAATTCGGAGAGAAAATGCTATGTTGTAGGGATTGCAGGAAGCACGGTTTTTGATTTAGGGACTGGGATTTTTTTTACAAAGATTTCCAAAAATTAGTAAGCCAAAAAAAAAGAAAGCCTTGCAGTTTCACCCGAAAAGCGAAGCATTGATTGCGATAGGAAATTATTAGACAGCTATACGCGGTAAGGTTAGTAGGATTATAAGTGGTACAACCTCCGGTAAACATTCGCTTATTAACTCAATTAATGGGCATGGTGTAATGCGCACACAAGCAAACACGAACATATTTCACTCGATGGCAACGGACACTCGTTGTCAGAACGCTGGCGTGATGAAGAGTGGCAGCAGCGGTGAGTGGATTCCCCTTCGGGCTGTCTCTCGTTCCAACGACAACTCGGCGCGCGAGAGCACACCGCACACGAAGCCATCAGCTATCTCGGGTCAGCTAGCCTGTGAACACACCGCAGATCACCTCCAAAATAGGACGCGCGTGGCCGCGCTCAGCTGCGCCACGCGTAGTCGGAGTAGAAGCGGAGATGCATGCTACTCTGCACCCCGTCCCTCCCCCCCCCCCCCCCGCCCTCCCACACACACACACACCTCCTAGGGGTCAAAATTACGATGGAGTCCCCCGCTATGGCGTGCTTCATAATCAGGTCATGATTTTGGTACGTAGAACCCGAGAAAGGTTTCTTTACTTTATGTTAACTGGATTAAAACGATGAATCATCAGATAGTATGAGAACTTAAATTAAGAAGCCTGAAAGCTGCTCCACGTGAGCAAGTCTTATTCTCGAATCCTGACGAGAGCTGTACAGATGTGTAACCCTTGCAGGCTCAATAGAGTGTAACATATCACACCAGAGGCACACTTTTGAAACATCCTAGATCGACGTACAAACAGTAAACCTAGACAAGAATAACGTGCTCCATCTGCACAGGCGAGATACAATTGGTGAGCTATAAACGACAAAGCATTTGAATGATTGATTGTTGGAGTTCTGTAACCACAAGGTTGAGAGCAGTTTGTGGGGATCGACCATGCGTCTTCTCGATGCTGCTTAACGCTTGGGACTGCTGACCTCAGTAGCGGAGGGTTTGAGTAAGACGTACAGGGTCACATCAAGTGAGTGCAATAGTCGTGCTGGACCATACAAGATGGCAGTTGTACCTCACATACATAGAATTGGTCAATATCTCAAAAGGATAGCGAGGAAGGCAATCGTGAACCTAGTTTTCTTCTGCCTCTGAAAGATTGCTGAAGCTCTGAAAGATTGTCAACTCGAGCAAGAAAGAGATGACCGCGTGTCTCACGCAGCACCGCAACCTATTTGCGCATTTATTTAAAGTGTTGTTTATTTGATACGCTTGCTTGGAAACATTGTACATTGGTCATACAGGCCGATGTCTCAGCCCGAGGTTAAAGGAGCATCATCATAATGTTGCAAGAGCCATTGCAGGCTACTTCGACATGCATAGTTGACAGTGCGGCTGCGTCCGCGTCCTTGAAAAACCTTTTTTTTTCTTTTTTTATTGCATCCCGCCCAAAAGTAGAATAACAAGAGAAATCGCTCAGGCTTATGAAATCGCAAAAAAAAAAAGGGGGGGGGGGGGGGAGAGAGGAGAGCTAGTGCGCGAGCGTGCCTGCGGTGTCGCTGTCAAAAGGATGTGGTTTCTTGATTTATTGCTATAACCCTTTGCATTGTGTTTTCTTTACGATATGAACGCGGGCACGCTTCTTCGATGTGTACCGGGGAATGTGTTTTATTCTTGCTTTTACTTCTATTCGTCCGATGTGTATATATATATCGTGTACATGCGAAAATAAAATTTGTAGCTGGAAGTAGCGCTGTGTGTCAGTCGTATTCTTTCTCTGTCTTCGTCTATAGTCGCGCTGCACATTGTTATGATGAGAAAAAAAGACCGTGAATACGTCTCCGTATGGCAGAGATAAATTAATATCAAAGGAAACCTGGCGCTGCAATGCGGGTCTTTTGCAATTAAGCTGCTTTAAGATTCCAAGCGGTCTCTGAATTCCAGCATTTCCCCGTGTCATTAAAAAAAGTGAATTGTTTCCTGCCTTTATTTTTTCTCCCTTTAATAAAGGTTTTTAGCTCGGTCCTCATTACTTTGCATAACGAGAAGATGGGAATGGAAATTGTGTGAGCTGTGTAATTTGCGAAGGTGCAGCGCCTTCATTATTAAGCACGAGATTTCCGTATATGTAAGCTCTTTTCTGTACCCTCAGTTCATTTCTCGATTGAGCGAGCTGCAAGACGCACTTCGCTTTGCATAAGATTTACTGAACTAGAGCTATACTCATATATAACAACACTACATAGCTATATAAAACTGCGAACTAGGAGCTACGCAGGCATTTAGACTTGAACTCTACTCAAAGGAAAGCCACGCGTGAGGGTGTGAATTTAACGGCGTGACAGCGTACATACACCTAGTCAATTATTTTAATTTAAAGGAAGATTACAGGAACAGTGGGCATGAAAATATATTAGATATGACAATCATGCGCTTGGAAAACGTGAGCGAATACGCTAAAGCCGCTGCGCAAGGTTCACAAGCGCGTTTCCTGATTCCCTAAATTCTATGAACGCTCGTCAGTGCAGTGGTGTCATTTATTTATTTGTGGTACCATGGCTTCCTTCATTTTCATTTTAGAGGGAAGCGCCTGAAATAATATTGTTAGAAGTACAAAATACATATAAGCACAAAATACCATACTTAGAAACAAAATACAGTAATATACCAAATGAATATAAGCATAATATAATTTATTTAGCAACATTATCAGAAAATCATTTAAGAAACATACAGCACCTGCATTATAGTAAGAGAAGGAAACAGAAAATATAGAAAACCAGCAATAAATAACGATAACAGATATCCAGCAAACATTATTATGAAATCAAACAAATAGGCACGAAGTACATGGTAAGTGTGAAACAAACTTGCTTGAGAGACGAGGGATAATGCTGATAATCCGGCTTCACCAAAGTTGTCTACGTTAAGGCTGTATACTAATTCGTTAGGTAAGTGATTCCAGTCGCGACGTGTTTTTAGCATAAATATGTGAGAACAAAGGACTGTGTTGTGATGTAGTATAGACTTCGGGTCTATGCGAGTTGTAAGGAGCAAGCCTGATCCAGAGTGACCACAGATAATTATTATGATTATACGTTTCATGGAACAAACAACACCGTGACAAAGTCTTGCGAGCGGCCAGTGGGGGAAGATCTAGATCAACTTTCATGCTAGTAACACTAGCAAAGCGATAGCGATCATAATTACCTAAGGTTAACCGCGCTGAACAATTATGATTTTTTTCTAAACCGTTAATTACCGTGATGTCGCCGAGATTCCATATCGAAGATGCATGTTTTAAGTTAGGCCGGACATGTGATATACAGTTGCTTTTTCATGGACGACGAAGTAAAGTAGAAGTTACGCTTTACATAACGAAACATCCTATTAACCTTGGAAATTATCGAATCATTGTGCCGTTACCATAAGAGTTGCACACAAAGACACTTGTAGGAAGTAACAGAATAAAATCGAAGGCTGTTGAGTGACTACTGAGGGCAAGGTGATCGGTGACGTGAGATCTCATTGGCTGGCATTTAGTAATGTTCAGTTCCATATGCCAAGCGCACAACCAGCAATAATGTTAATGAGATTAGTTCGAAGGAACGCGGAGTGACATTCATTAGTAATCTCACGGTACACAATACCGTCGTCGGCATAAAGTCAAATAGAGCATGATACATGTGTTGGCAAGTCATTGATGTAGATCAAGAAAAGTAAGAGTCACAGCTAAAATTCGAGGCACTCTTGAGGTAACATGCACTTCAGGAGAGTTACTTTCATTAGCGGAAACCTATTGCACATGATTAGAGGGAAATTCGACTATGTACCGGAAGAGCAACGAGGCAACAGTAAAGGGGCCATGACGAAAAAGTTTTCAGCTTGAATTATGCGTTGCATGTAAACCCGTACATGTCCTACAGCAAGTTGGCAAAATATGAGCGAATTCGGTGGGGTAGAAAATTTGTATTTCATTTTTTTTTATATCGCAGCTGCACCACACAGCAGTATCATGACACAGAGTGGTGACGAAAAGAAACGGACCCCCAAACTGCTCCTTTGGAGTCACAATATCAAACGCATTATTTGCTTAGACATATACCTCTGATGCTACAAGCTGACCATTAGCCCTTACACCACATAAACTGCCTCTGTCGGGCCCATGAGAGAGAGAGAGAGAGAGAGAGAAGAACTTTATTGATTTCCGGTAGATTGCTGGGCTGGGTTCCCACCTAGGAGCCAGCGGAGAGACCGTGTCTCCCGGCAGCTTCCTCGGCCTGCTGGATTGCCCACAGTTGCTGCATGACGGCAAAAAACTTTTTGAGCGACTGCTGAGCAGACCATAGTCACGCATCGGAAAAATATCTGCCTTCCTTGATATTGTGAATCTCGAAGGAGACGCAGCCCTTAAAAACATTACTGAAAGAATCAACATTATTGTTTGACTTGGTTGTCCCATTGTTGTATCTCAGAAAACGAGGCTGCTTTCGCCCGAAAGGTGAAGCATTGATTGCGATATCAAATTAGTAGAGAGCTATACGTAGCAAGGATAGTAGTTTAATGGGCCGTATAAGTTGTAAACATTCGCTTACTAACTAAATAGACAAGCACGATGCCACGCGCGCACAGGTAAAGATGAACACATCTCGCTCGATGACCGCGGGAACTCGCTGTGAGCATGCCGGAGTGAGAAAGCGCGCCAGCAGCAGCAGACAAATTGACTTTCTCGCTATCTCTCGTCTCGCTTCAGCACGAACTAAACGTTGAAAGCACAGCGCACACGAAGCTACCGGCACTCGGCGTATGCACTTTGTCCCCATCGCAAATCGCTTTGAAAATAAGGCCCGCGCAGGCGCGCACTTCGCCCACGTCGCAAATCGCTTTCAAGATACGGCGCCCGCGCGGCCACGATGTTAGCAGCAGCAGACTAGAGTTACTGCATATGCTCTCTACAGGCAGCAGAGTTGCGCATAGGCCTGCTATCTAGCCCACCGACGCATCCGTGTTAAGCAGAAAAACCATTCCTCTTCAATGCAGGATACGGCACGGCTCAGCTGCCGAGTGTGCTTGCTCCTTCATTCCGCGAAGGCCAGGTGGCGCGTCGGGTGGCAGCGCACAGAGGCACGAGACGAGGAAGGCGTGGCGGGCGGCAGTGCATGCAGGCCATAGAAACTCTATGGTGCAGGCGCAACCGTGAAGTTGGCTTTCCCTCAAAAGGATGCTTTTTGGGCACGCGAGCAAGATTTGGCGTCGCACCGTCGATTTCAATGTATAGCTCCGTTTCCAAGTTGCCATCGGCGGCTTAACCTCGCCCCGTTGCACTGGTGCGCACTGAGCCCGCTACCATTTTATTCCAGTACACTGTACCCATAGTTTTGTGGCTAGCCATTACGCAGTCACCGTAAAGCTGCCTCGGCGGTGGGCTTTATCGTTGGACACGCAGTTATTTACATATGCGGTCTCTATTTGTGAATACTGAAGACGGCCCAACTTCTCAACACTATACACACCGTGGAGTACCACAGGATAGTGTGGTGCGCCCAACACTCTTCAACCTTGTGCTCATTGCTCTCGTAGAATGCCTACCAAATACGGTGAAGTTGTCATTATATGCGGATGACATATGCGTCTGGGTATCTGGCGTGACGCGTCCTCAAGTACGTGCAAGGCTCCAAAAATCTGCGGCGTAGATAACGACATACCTGAGTGAACAAGGCCTCAAGATTTCCCCAGAAAAATGCGCATTGGTTGCATTTAGCCGGAAATGAATCATACCATACACCATATCCATCGATGGACAAAATATTTCTTACGTCAGAACGCACAGGCTCTTAGGGGTAATCATCGATCGTGACCTCTGTTGGAGTCCCCATGTCACCTACCTAAAGAAGCGCCTGACAGCCATTTCTCATCTCTTCAAGTTTCTTGGAGAAAAATTCTGGGGTACTTCAGTACACGCGATGATGCAACTCTACAGGACGCTGTTTCTCGGGTATCTAAGGTACAGCTTGGCAGTGCTGACCAATACCTGTAGAACTAACATTCGTACAATCGAAAGTGCTCAGGCACAGGCACTTAGGGTCTGTCTAGGGTTGCCACGATGTACATCAACATCAGAAATCATTGCAATTGCACATGATTACCCAGTTAAGATTCACATTATTATGGAAGCGCTCAGAGCACACGTCAGGCACCTTGCTCGCGCCCCTTCCACTATCTAGCCTCACTGCCAGAAGACCGACCACGTGCCTCTTTTTGTCAGACGATACTGCCTTATCGTATATACCTTCCATCAGGTTACACAGCTGCAACGAGAGTTTTGTTTCCTCCTTGGTGCTTGGCTCAGCCACAAGTTCGACTGACAGTGCCTGGAATTCGAACGAAAGCCGAACTCTCATCACCAGCTCTCAAGCAACTTTCCCTGATCATGTACGTTGTACGAAAAATACAGTGATCATACCCATCTATACACTGATGGTTCAACCACCATGGACGGTTCTGCAGGATCAGTGTTTTTTCCTGCGAAAGTCTCCACCTTGAAGTTCAAGACATCACACCAGGCGACATCGACAGCCGCGGAGCTTGCTGCTCTTCGTAGCGCACTTCGCATAATTCGTGAGGAACCACCTAACAAATGGAGTGTTTCTAGTGACTCCAAGGCAGCGCTACATTGCTTGCTTTCCGCCTTACGCCGTGGACCCTACGAACAACTAGTCCTCGAAATCCGAGAGCTCCTTCATCGCCTCGTCGAGCAAGGACATGACGTCACCTTTCAGTGGCTCCCTAGCCACTGTGGCGTAATGGGCAACAAATATGCCGATGAAGCTGCTCGATCTGCTCATGAAGACGGCGCACAGGAACCAATCCCGCTGTCAAGAACAGATGCAGCAGCGAAACTTCGAGTGCTTGCAAACGATGCCACACAATCGTTGTGGAACACACCTAGTTTGGAACACACACGTCTGCATCGACTGGACCCCTGTCTTCGACTTCGACCTACACCTGGACTATCCCGACCCGAAACAACGGTACTTTGCCGATTGTGGCGTGGTGTCGCATTTACAAAGTCGTTTGCTTTCCGCATCGGATGGGAGGATAGTGCTGCGTGTGACCACTGCGGCGACGAGGAAACAATCGAGCACGTACTGTGTCACTGTCCCCAATACAGCGCACATAGGCAGTCACTCGCGACCATGCTGGCGCGTCTTGACGACCGGCCGCTTCGGAGCAGACAGTCCTGGAACGCCGGCCTATACAGTCGTCACACAACAGGTCAGTCAAGGCACTCTTGAAGTTTTTGCGATCGAGTGGACTATTTGACAGACTATAGTGCTCACAGACGTCTCGAACCTCCTCTTTTTTTTATTCCTTGAATTTTTTTGTGACTGCTTTTTCTCTTCCCCATTCTTTCCGCTTTCATTTCCCCTTCCCCTTCTCCCAGTGCAGGGTAGCAAACCAGAATCTTTTCGGATTAACCTCCCTGTCTTTCCCACCACGTTTCTTTCTCTCTCTCTAGCCATTCCGCAATTTATTCTTAGTTTATGCAAACATTACCCCAACATCAAATTACTTAACGTATTAAATGCATAATGTATATTATATGCATGTATGTGATGCGAAGATGGGACCGGTCAGTCAACACAAACAAAACCGTGCGGTTGTCGACGTCGCCACCGCCGTCGCCTATTCGTACACTGGTCCGTCGCGTCTGCTGTATGGTCTTTTTTTTTTTTTTTTTTTGACGCGATGGTGACGCGACCGAGCGCTTGACGGCTGTGTGAATGAGGCCTAAGGCCCCATTCACACAGCTGTCCACGTCGCACATTTGAGCACCACCGAAACGCAAAGCTCAGTTTTCGATGCGCCACACGCGGAACGCATGCAAAGAAACCAGCAGCCGCTGTTGTTTTAGGGTGGATGTATTTAGCGATGGGGGCTTCTTAATTTCTGATTGGTCGATTTTGTAGGGGCGGGGCTCCGTCACCGTGCTGGCGACGTAAACGTAGAGCACCGCTCTGCGTCGCCGGCAACCCGTTTTTGCGGGGAAAACGACTCGGCAACCCTCTCCCCTGACGAAAGCCGGTGCCGCGATGGTGACGCGACGGAGCGATTGACGGCTGTGTGGATGAGGCCTAGCTCTACAGCCGACGGAGCTTAACGCGACCCCCCCCCCCTCTCCCCCTCCCTCTCCGTCACCTCGAACCCGTGCCTCGCGCGCGAAAGCCCGCGCGCTTCGGGCCTGCCTTCCTCCCTCGCGTGCGATACATTGATCTGTTGTGATTACGGCCTCACCCTCGTACGCTCTCACTCGCAAAAGCAGCGTACAGCGCGCGACGACGATTTTATCGCCCTTGTACTTTATACGCAACCTTACGGCGACCGCCACGCCGATGGCACGAATGCGCTTGGAGTGTCCAATTATTGCGATAATAAATATGTGCAAAAGAGGGAACAATGTCACAAAATATGGCACTCAGTAGAACACCAGATGTGTACACATAATACAGTCCAACAGTACATAAGTCACGAAGTTTTGTGCATGAGTTCAGTGCACATGCGCATATATAAAGTCAAATATTTAGAATGGCCAAAACGCAGAGCACAAGTAATTACACATAGCTTAAAAAACACGATCATCCCATGAATCAATTTTGAACACAGAACATTTATGTCACTCATTTAACTTATTAGGGTAGAGTGAAATTTAATATTTCCCCAAATTGCTTGTGTCCTCGAAAAACTTTTTTAAAGCAAGAAGTGCTCTTTTCTAAAGGCCCGTTGTTGGCCATGGACCAAGCATCTTCTTTAGAGTGAATCGTCTTCTATTTAAAATCAACAAATTTGATTGTGCAACTTAGTGGCGAACCATATTTTGTGCACACGAGGAGGACATCATGCACATCTTTGTCTGGATGGCCACAACAAAACTGCGGATTAGAGGCATGTTTTATCCTGTATAAAAAGTGTCGCGTAAATGCAGTACCAAGCCGCAGTAGGTGCACTAATGTTGCGAATTATCAGTTTTCTCTATGATTTGACGGAATTGAAAGGTTTATTCGTGGGTCTATAAAGTGTAACTCCAATCTCTTAGAATGCTGATCAAATCAGGTAGTTTTGCTGAGACGACTGGATGTCTGTCTCAGGGGAAAAGGGATGTCATTGCGCGAAAAAGGGAGATTAATTGCCACTGCGTTATTTTGCACCCGATTCGCAGCTGCGTCCGCGTTACCAGAAATATTGCAGTGTCAGAGTATCCACTGAAATGCGATTACGTGATTCACTGTGCTTGCTTTTGTGTGTTCTTTGAGCGTCTCATACAACAGCAAAGAGTTCAAATAATTTTTCCTATTGTTTTGTATTAATGCTAGAGCAGCTTGCGAATCGCTTAAAATAACCCCTTTCTGTGCATTTTTTTACTGATTTTATGAAACGCAAAGCACACAGGATTTCGAAGAGTTCTGCCACAGTGGAAGATGTCTCTCGAGACAATTTAAGTGTTTGCTCTAGTGCCAAATGTGGAATGACGAATGCTGAAACAAATGATTTTTTATGACATGAACCGTCTGTATACCCTTGGATGTAGTGCGGATATCATGAGTAAATTTAGAAAATCTTGGTAATAATTCTTTTTGTCCTTGAACAACGTCGTAAATTTTGGTTTTGTTTCGTTCGCTAAGCGAGAGGTTTAACGGATGTTTCTCGTGTTGAGTTCAGATGCCATAAATATCTCGGCATGCCAGCCCTCTTCTCTTTCTTTCTTTGTAGTACTTATATATATATATATATATATATATATATATATATATATATATTAGCAGGATTATTAGTAAATATCAAGAGATTTTCACTAAGAGCAAATATTACCAATTATTAATTACCAAGAGTAATTATCAAGAGTCGGTTAACTAAACACGGCTGTGTGGCCGGGAACCAATAGGTAGTATGGTTATGTGCCACTTCGAAAATACCAACATTTGAAGCTCAAATGTGGCATCTTCTTTGTGTGGCTCCAGCGTTATCTTGTTAAAATCAGCGCCCGCAGTACATTACTGTCATATTCGCTGTGAGCGCCCATATGGTAACCAGTGGAGCGCGGAGTATGCTCTTAAAAACTTTTTGATATCTTTTTTTATAATCTCTCAAACAACGAAATTGCACGCAGTGTGCTTGAATACTGTTCAAAACGTATTTGCGTGTACTGTAGTTTGTAGCACCTAATGGTAATGTAGTATATAAGGGATAACTTCTAACAAAGCGGCGGAAATAACATTCTACGGTATATATAGCAACATGTAGCGAAAAACGTTGAGTAATATATTAGTATAAAAGCAATGCCAACTTCGTAAGGATGATCTAGTCATTCGGAATATCACCACAAGAAGAGATTAGTTCATCACATTGGAACAGTCGCTAATATACCTCATGAAAGTTTCTTAAACATAAGATCTCATGCCAACGGGAGAGGGGTGGTAAGTTTGGACTGAATTAGGTTATGCTTGAATTGCGGCCTAACTGTTGAGTTAAGAATGAAATATAAGTTATGTATTGTTCACTCCAACTGAAAACCAGTTTATCGCATCCATTAAATGGGGTAAGCTGTATTCAAGTGCAATATGGGCTGTCCTGAACCTAAGCGCGAGACCTTACACAATGTACCTGTTTTGAACAAAAACGCGTGTAGTTACATAAATGAATGCCCGGCCTAATATACTACTTTGGGAAAGCTTTGCTAAAGTAAGTCCTCTTTTTGCCAACGTATGTGGCCCCATGTTTCTACTTTTTATTTCGATGTCGTAAATGGCTGTCTGTTTGCTTCAGCGAGCAAACCTTTTTATCGTTTTATCGCGCACAGCGCTGGGGTACGAGTACTGCAGCTTCTGTCATGAAAACAAAGTCTCCTCCGTGCTCTCTAAACTGAAGTACGTGGTTGCGCAAACATTCTGGGACGACAACCTTTTAAATTACATTGTAGTCAGCGCTGTAACATGCCCAATGCGCAGTTATATTTAGGGCATAAAGAGGTCTGTCTGCCCATTAAGCGGGATTACGCGGCAGTGCCAGTACTGTCTACGCCGTGCAGTAACAAACTCAAGTCAAGCTGCCATCCACGTAACATAATCATGGGCTGCCCCCAAAAATATTCTAAGAGATGACATGTCTTGAAAAGGGCTTTCTGCATCACGAAAGAATACGGTAAAACAAGTGATTATTAATCGCACTCACAAACGATAATACGAGCCTTGTTTATTTGCCTGTAATACCAAGAGAATTTGCGCAAGCACCGATAAGTACTTCAGAAATATCTTTATTTATTCGTAATCAAATACAAGCACTGGGGGACTTACTGAGAAGGAGGTTATATATAGTACACGGCTGAAAGGGGACCTCCATTCAGTCTCCTACTAAGTTTTCGCTTTTGCATTTGAAAAGCCTAATAAACTTGATGGAATAGTTCAGCGGAAACCCGCTAGGTGGAGAGAAGTAATTAAATAGAAATGAGAAGAAAATGAGAGAATGAATAGTTCAGCGGGTTTCCGCTGAGCGATTCCGTCAAACACTTGCCTTTGCTTCGAATTGTCGATAAATTCAACTTCGCCCTGCAATCTGCTAGCCGCCTGGTTAGCTCAGATGGTAGAGTGGCAACCCCGGAAAGGCGGTGGTCCCGGGTTCGAGTCCCGGACCAGGACGAATTTTTATTCAACTGCGAGGCTTTTCTTTCGAGGAACCCGTACGGGTTTCCTTTGTAGCAATTGCTACGATTGAGTGGATGTCTCATTTTCCTAATAAACTTCAATATCAATCAAGTCGTCTAGTAATATTTAAACTTCAAAAAGTGAATTTGTGTGTAATTAATCCTTCCTAACAACTGTGTGGCCTCGTCTTGTGTCTGTCACATCGCTGTCGCCCCAGGAGTGTCGCACCAGCGATCGACCAAGCTGTATAGTATACGTGATCACCTGTTATTTGTTTGTACTACTGATGAAAATAAATTTAACTTCATCTTCAAAATCAAACAGGCTAGGTGACTATTTGTCGCCGCCCCGTTTCGAAGGGTTTGCCAATGACATTATCATCATCATCGGCAGGGCGAGGAGGTGGCGCAGCCGGGGCGAGGAGGTGGCGCTCCGCTGCTAGGCAACGCGGTGAATCATCGCTCGGCGAGGTTTTTTTTTTTTTTTTTTTTGATTCAGCAGACACGTTACACCTGGCTTAAACAGTTCCCCTGTTAAAATTTAATTTTGTATTTACCTGCCAAAGTCACGATCATATAATGAGGCATTACGTAGTGAGGGAATTTCGATTAATTTAGACCACCTAGGGTTCTTTAACACTAACCTCTATGTAAGTACACGAGCATTGTTGCATTCACGACCGTTCTTGCAATCTAGCTTGCTCATATTATCCCCCCTTAATAACAAACGTGTTTAATGAAATAGAGACTAACGCTTCGAAAGCAGCACCAGAATGAGATGCATCTGGCTTTCAGGGATGTTTATAGACAAACCGTGTGATAGTATGTGGTAAAAGCAAAATCTGATAACTGGAGCTGTGCATACAAACGCTGAAGATTCGCATTTAGCACTGAAATTGCAAATAGTTCATATAAATATTACAGCGTGCGCGCGTCGTCCACAGACTACATCGCGGTTAATCGGTTTCAGAGCGCTGTTGAGTAGAGCAAGAGCTCAATTTTCGACGAGTTTCGGCAGTGAGCACACCGATACACTGGTCATGGTAATGGCAGCAACAAAGTTTTTTCCTGTTTACTTTGGCGTACCGGGAACGGTCAACTTTGAACACAACACTACAAAGCCGTAAGGATACCTGAATAGCGGCCACCGCTATGTCGCTTCCATTGCGTCGCGATGTCAACGTGGTTGTCAATTCTCGACAGCAGTGCTAACGGCAGCAGTGACACGAGTCCCAACAACGTTAATTGGATTTTCGTAATACGTTCAACCCTTGTTTGCGAACCTGCCACGCTAAAGCTTTCCAAAATGTGAATAGCGTATACATACTATATGGTGTCCACGGATTAAGTGATAGGACGCGCGTGTCGCGCCGCCTTGTGGTGCTTGTTTTAGCGCCTTCGTTTTGCGCCGAAGGGAGAGTGAATGAAGAGGGCACAAGAAGCAAGTGTTGAGGAGGAAGTTTCGCCTAAACGGAGGCATGCGTGAAAGTGCATTAAAGGTGTGATCGAGAAACTGAATCACTATTTATAGAAGCCCGTATTTATATCAGCTTTTCTACCTTAGTACATACACATCTGTGTTGCAGGAAAGCAACACAGATTTAATTTAATTAAGTAATTTAGCAATTAATAGTTAATTAAGTATTTGCCTTCTACAATGTATAAATAATACCTCCCCAGTTGTTTATGTAAATTTTATGAAAGAAAAGTCATGTTGTGTGGTACTAACTATTTAAATTGTTTCACAACATTAGTTGCACCAGATTTAGTGAGGTGCTGTTGTGTCTTATGTTTGTCTATATGGTAACGACAAGGAAGGATTTTATGAGCATCGTTTTTTGTGATTGTATAATGTTTGTATTATTTTTTATTGTGTAATCTGTTTATGGTTGTTCGCATCGCACGGTCCCATATATTGTTACCCTGTGCGAATACTGCATATAACAGGATGCCTCTGCGGGAAAAGGCAATCTTGCAGGGTTTATTGGCACGGAGTGCTAAACCATCAAAACATGGTGAGCGCAACTTTCCAAGCCTAACCTCCCTAATCTCTGTGGTCGCAAGGCTATCTTCACTTCGTCCTCTTCAACGCACCGCGCAAGCATTATTTACGCCTGCCTCCCCCTACAACTTATAGTTTTACATATCTTTATGCCCACAGCCAATATATCATACAATGAGAATATTGTTTCGAACGTATAAAACATTCACAGCGCAGCATCTCGTGGGCATCAAGTGGTACTTCAGTGCGTGCCCAGTCAAATTCGATTATCCGGAAACAACCGGGTAGACGAAACAGCAAAACGGGCACTTGAACGCGATGACGCATGCGTTATTCTTCTCTCTTCAACCATGCCATGAGGCACGAGGGCGAAGAAGCTTTTTATGCATTCACACTTAACAACATGTTTCGATTGTGCAGCGAAAAAAATTATTCTGTATATATGCAGTGTACATCCCGCAGTGAAATACAGGCTTTCTGTATGCTTACTGAGAGATGTGGAAACTTTGTGTCACCGACTTCGGCTAGGTTTGGGCTTCACTAACCACTCCTTGCATGAAATAGAGCGCGTAGAATCATCATCATGTGTGTAAGGTGAGCGAGATGAAGACATCTCACTCGAGGGGCAGCGTTATACCAGCAGCGGCGAGAATCGTGCGTTACGTTTGTAGTAATGGGGAATCGTGCGTTTTATAGTGCTACTATATTACATAGTGCACTGCAAGGCGGGCACTATGTACTTGGCCGAATTCCTTGGTTTGCGTGCAACCCAGCCTCAAAGTGCATGCGTTTGACCTTTACATCTATTCAACTTCGTGCTTATGTCTGACATAACGTGTGGTCCACTATTCTTTTCTTTATAATTTTCATTTCCTTGCGATCACGATTTTTCGGTTTCAGCTGATTATCATCTCTGATTGCTCTTTAGCCGATATAAAAGTGATGTGGAGTAGCAGAACGCATTTGCCTCCAACCTTTCCACCCGATCCCCTGGCTCAATGTAATGGACTGCGGTAAATACATAGTCGTTTTTCTTCATGCGCTATACGAAAAACTACCAAATCCTAAATTCAAATCGAAATTACAAGCAACGCATAAGGATCAGCGCTCACAATTGGTTGCTCAACACGAAGTGCAGCATTCGGCAAGTACGAAAGCTCGGTGTCGAGGTAATGAGTATGAGCCGACGAGAAGCACGATAATTGCAAAGTATTCTTTGGAGAACACCAATACTGAAGCCTGGCCCGCGGTACCAAAGCTACAGTTGCCGCCACAGCAGAAGCCACAGCCGATACCACAGCTGAAGCCACAGTTGCAGCCACAGCCGAAGCCACAGCCGGAGCCACAACCAATGCAACAGCCTATGCCACAGCCGGAGTCACAGTCACATCAAAGGATGCAGCGCACGGCGGTAGAGTCCACAGCGCCGACTCCCGATAAATTGCACGAAGAAGACCGGCAAGTGGTTGTGATGCTTCGGTCCCTCATAAATATGTACCCTTAGCATGCTCTTGAGCAAGTCGTATACTTCGTCAGCGCGAAATGCAGTGCAAGTGCCAGTGCCTACAAGTCTCGAGTAAGCCTCATGGCTCGGCCCTCAGCCTCCTATTCGCGCAACGACAACTGGCCCTTGGTTCATCCCAGATGTCGTCAACGCACATCACCAGCTATGGTACTTGACTTTGGTGCGACGGCGCTTAGCTGCACACACAGTGCTCACTCTCTTTCTCTTTTCCTCTTTCTATTCCCCCTTTTCTTTACACCCAGTGTGGGGTAGCAAACCGGACGCTCGTATGGTTGACCTCCCTTCGTTTCCTCTCTTTGCTACTTCTTTTTTTCTCTCTCTCTCTCTCTTGGCTCATGCCAGGCACTTTGCAGTAGCTAAGTAGACAGGTTCTTGTTTCACCTCGTTTCAGGCCTCTTCAACAAAAGGAATATTCCAGTGTCCGCCGTTGAGACCAAAACTCTGGCTCTAAGCCCAGCAGGCCGATGCTCTAACCGTTAGGCCACTAACGCTTGCTTGTTTTTATAATTAGACCCCGATCGCACGTAGGTTTTAATTTATAATACAGACTTTATTGATGAAGAAATACAGTACAACGTTATGGTGAATCACGCATCCAGATCTTTAGCCAATAGGGTAGTGAATTATTCATTACATAAACATATATTTAAGGGGAGATCTAAAGAAAGGGGGTCCGTTTACACTATGTACAAGGAGGCTTAAAGGGGGGCAGCAACAACAAAGATGGTGGACAAGAGACCTCACTTGGCCCTCCTCTTGTCCACTCTACACTTCAGCATCTTTTTCTAAACCCGCAAGACGACTGGCTTATAACACTACCCTCCGGCGGCGAAAACACCGACTTGGTGCAGAGGAGCAAAGAATATACATGAGAAAATCTAGTATACAAGGCATTAAGGAGAGTCCTGGGCACGATACGGCTTGAGACGGACAACGTGTACAATGTCCGTACGGGGATGAGCAGAGGGTGATGAAGGAAGCAGTGGAGCCATTTCATAAGTGACATAAGTCACTTGGCGGCACACGCGATATGGTCCGGTGTACTGTAAGAGGAGTCTTTTTTTTTTTTTTTTGATAACCCGACACGTTGTGCTGGGGACCACAGGAGGACGAGCAACCCAGGTACAAAGTGGGTGGTCGCGTGGTGGCTGTTGTAGCGAGCCTGCTCGTGGATCTGGGACTCAGAAAATCGAATGCGAGCAACTTGACGTGCATGGTTGGCACGGTCGAGCATATTCAGTGAGTGGCACGCACCCAGAAGAAGGCAGCAGGGTGTCCATGGGTAATGTAGGGTTGCTATCGTATAAGAGAAAAAACGGCGAATCTCATGCCTGGAGGTTTTGTGCGTGAATGTCACAAAGGGCAATGCTGCGTACCAATCCTGGTAGTCGCCAGACACATACATGGCTAACATGTCGGTAAGTGTTTGGTTCAGGCGTTCTGTCACTCCATTCGTCTGTGGATGGTAGGCCGTGGTCAATTTATGTTACGTCGCGCAGGATTTGAGAATATCATCGATCCCCCTCCATAAGAATTATCTGTCCCGGTCAGTTAGCAGTTGCCGAGGGGCCCCATGCTGGAGTATGACGCTATGCAGCAAGAGGTCTGCAACGGTAGTGGCACAGCTAGTGTAAAGTGCATGCGTAATGGAAAACCGCGTCGCATTATCTGTTGCAACGGCGACCCACTTGTTTCCAGAAGCGGATAGGGAAAACGGACCAAGTAAATCGAAACCGACGCGGTGAAATGCTTGGTACGGAATGTCCAGAGGCTGAAGCTGGCTTGCAGCTGGCAATGTCGACTTCTTGCGGCGCTGACAAAGGTCGCACGAGCCCACGTAACGGTGCACAGAGCGGGACATCCCAGGGCAATAAAAACGGTGGCGTGCGCGGTCATATGTGGGTGACAGGACGAGATGTCCCGCCATTGGTGCGTCGTGAAACTGGGACAGGACACTAAAACGGAGGTGAGCCGGGATGACAAGCAACAGGTCAGGACCATCAGGGAGTAAATTGCGACAATAAAACGTGTCATTTAGGAGCACAAAAAGGCGCAGGGCAGGATCAGGAGCGTGGGAACGCAAATGTTCGATGATCTTACGCAGAGATGCGTCAAGGCGTTGTTCAGCAGCGACGCTGAAGAGTTGAGAGATGGAAAAACACAAGGGCTCGAGTCCCTCAAGCCAGTATCCGCTGGATTTACGGGGTATCTGGAGAGGCAGTCCGCATCCTGGTGCAAGCGACCAGACTTGTAAAGGGCAGTATATGAGTATTCTTGAAGTCGCAGTGCCCAACGCCCAAGGCGACCAGTGGGGTCTTAGAAGGAAGAGCAGCTAGCAGTGAGCATGGTGGTCAGTAATGACGGTGAAGGGTAGGCCGTAGAGATAAGGGCAAAATTTGGCGATGGCATAAACAAGAGCAAAAACTCTCCCTCTGTGATCGAACAGTTTCGCTTAGCAGAGGAAGGCAGGCGGCTGACATAAGCAATAACGCAGTCCTGACCATGCTTTGGTTGGGTTAGAACTGCGCCGATTCCGTGGCCACTGACGTCGGTACGGATTTCCGTAGTGGCAGATTCGTCGAAGTGAGCCAGCACTGGAGGTGATGGCAGAAATGCAATCAGCAGTGAGATGGCGGACGTTTGTTCAGGACTCCAAGAAAAAGTCGCGCCTTTCTTAAGAAGGCAGGTGAGGGGCCGTGCTATTTCTGCAAAATCTTTCATAAACAGCCGAAAATAGGAACAAAGGCCAAATAGGAAAGGACGTCCTGGGTAGAACGAGGTGTCGGAAAGTTGGTAACTGCGCTAACTTTGGCAGGGTCAGGCCATATACCTGTAGCATCGACAAGATGGCCAAGTACAGTGATCTCTCAGCGGCCAAAGCGGCATTTGGCGGAGTTAAGTTGAAGACCTACATTGCGAAAAGGACCCTCAGGATAGCCAAGAGCCTATGTAGATGACTGGAGAACGTAGGCGAGAAAATGACGACGTCATCGAGATAGCACCGGCAAGTAGACCACTTGAAACCGCGAAGAAGGGAGTCCATCATTCGTTCGAATGTTGCAGGGGCATTGCACAAGCCAAATGGCATAACTTTGAACTGGTAGAGCCCACCGGGTGTTATAAAGGCGGCATTCTCCATGTTGTTTTCGTCAACAGCGATTTGCCAATATCCGAACTGAAGGTCTATAGAAGAAAAGCACTGTTCGCCATGCAGAGAGTCGAGGGCGTCGTCAACGCGCGGAAAAGGGTACACGTCCTTCTTAGTAATCTTGTTTAGATACCGACAGTGGACGCAGAACCGCCAGGTATGGTGTTTCTTTCTGACAAGCACTACAGGGGATGCCCAAAGACTCGTAGATGGTTCGATGGTGTCCTCAGCGAGCATTTTCTTGACTTCCGTTTGGATTACGTCACGTTCATGCAGTCGCAGACACTCGGTAAGGACGCCTGTGTATGGCATTGGCATTCCCGGCGTCAATTCGATGAGTCACCATTTTTGTCTGGCTGAGACGGGGCGAAGCAAAATTGAAAACGTCACTGTAAGCGGCTAGCAAGCGACCAAGCTCGTCAGACTGAGCAGAGGAAAGGTATAGGGCAACCATTGCGTCAAAGCGGGCGTCAAATGAAGTGCTGGTGTCAGGGCTTCCAGAAGACTGCAGAGCACCGATAGTAAGCGCCAGAGGGTCGTGTGTGAACGCTGGCCAGCGTGATAGCTTCGGGAAGCAACTGAGGTGTGCATCCATAGTTCAGAATAGGGATACATGCCCGGTTCGCAGAAACAGTCACAACGGAGTGAGGGAGGGCTACACGCCTTGTCAAAAGAGCGTCTAGGGAAGGAGAGATGACGTAGTCGCCGTCACAAACTGGGGGATCGGAGGTCAATGTGACATACATCGCGGTAGCTGGTAGAAGGCGAACAAACTCGGCGACACATAAACGCGGTGGGGATTCGGTGGGGAGATCGGGCACAGAAGAAAGTTCCAACTGTATAAGGCGAGAAGAGCAGTCGATTATTGCAGAATGGGTACTTAGGAAGTCATGGCCGAGGATCACTTCATGTGGACACTGGTGCAGAACGATGAATAGAACTGAAGTCTGGTGGTTAGCGAAGCTCATACGCGCAGTACGAGTACATATGCCAACGACGCAAGATGTACCACCGTCGGCAACACGAACGACAGGCGACGTAGCGGGCGTCAGAACCTTGCGGAGACGATGAGAAAAGCGAGTGCTCATAACCGATAATTGCGCCCCCCTGTCTAAGAGCGCGGAAAGAGGCACGCCGTCCACTTCTTTGTCCACAAGATTTTGTCGGGTGGCTAGGGTCAACAGAGTATTTCTGGGTCGGTTGGCCAATGCAGCATTACCTCCGGTAGCTGCACTGGTCAGTTTTCCGAAGAGGGACGGCGAGGGTATGGCGACGGCGAGCGCCGGACAATCGGTGAGCGAGAACGTTGGTTCTGTGGTGACGGCGAGCGGCGGTCGTAGCGTGGCGTCGGGGCAGGAACATCGAGGTGCGGTAAATAATCGCGAGCACGAAACGAAGAGGACCGACTGTCTTCCGAAAGGTAAGTGTACGCGGGACGAGGAGACGAAAGCCGTCGGTAGTGACAATGGCGGGCTATGTGACCTATCCCATTACAGTTGAAGCACATTGGCTTGTCTTCGTTTGTGCGCCACTGGTTAGGGTAGCGGTATCCCAGATTGGTAGATTGTGGGTGAGGAGGTCGAAAGAAATCGCCTACCGGAGGGCTACTTACAGCACAGATGGGATGGATGCTTGCGTTTGCCAACTCTTCGCGTACGACAGCTTGAATCAAAGATGCAGCCGTAAGATGCAGCCGCAGTCGTAAGAACGGGCCTGAGTACCCGATGGAGACGCAGCCTCAATCTCGCGCCAGACAAGACGCAGTAAGTTTTCGGCACAAGGGGGCTGGACGTCCTCACACGATGAGGTAGCGACGGTATTATGGAGCCGGACGAATTGTTGCGAAACACGACGGCGCTTTGCTTCTTCAAAGCGTCGGCACTCTCTTATGATGTCGTCGACGGTCGAGCAGTCTTTATATACGAGTAAATTAAAGGTGTCGGCGGCGATGCCTTAAAGAATGTGGCTGACTTTATCAGCTTCGGGTATCTTGTAGCCAACCCGCCGACAGAGTGCTAATACATCTTGAATGTACGCAGCACATTTTTGGGCCCGGCACGAAAGGTCTTTCTTGGCGGCTCGCTGGCGTCCAACTGGCTCTCCGAATAGTTCCTGCAGCTTTTGCTTGCAGGTCTCCCAAGTGGTCAATTCCTCCTCGTATGTTTAGAACCAAACAGGGGCCGTTCCCTCGAGGTAATAGATGATGTTAGCCAGCATTATAGCCAAGTCCCACCGGCTGTTCATGCTGACTCGTTCGTATTCGATTAGCCAGCCTTCGACGTCCATAGTGTCAGTCCCGGAGAAGGTGCCAGGGTCTCAGAGTTTGGTGTTGTGGTAGCCGAAGCCGAATCAGCGGGCATCTTAATCGACATGGTCGAATGGCCCACAAGATGTCCCCTGCGAAGTTCCGTGATGTGCTCGTGATGTACCCCGCACCTCCACCAAGATGTTACGGGGAGATCTACAGAAAAGGGGGTTTATTTAAACAACGTACAAAGATGCTAAAAGTGGGGCAGCAACAACAAAGATGGCGGACGATAGATTTCACTTCGTCCTCCTCTTGTCCGCTCTACACGTCACCATATTTTTCTATACCCGCAAGACAACTGGCTCATAACAATATATTTAAGAAGCAATGCAAACGAAAACGCATACACATCACATAAAGATGTTATAAATATCATATATCATTTATTTATTTATTTATTTATTTATTTATTTATTTATTTATTTATTTATTTATTTATTTATTTATTTATTTATTTATTTATTTATTTATTTACTTAGTATCCACAGTGCCACAACGAAATTATTCGAGCGGTAGGGAGGGAGGGGCGCTACAAATTTGAAATGTACATGAAAACTTTTTTCACAGCAGAACAAAACCTGTAAGACAGAAAAATAATAGCAAGACTTATAGCAGTTTTGAACCATACTAAGTTCTACATAAGGAATAAACAACTGGAAAAGAAACAGGACTTATCTATTCACTTCAAGAGGGCAAAAAGAATGCGTCATTTGACAAAACACTAACGACATCATCAGGGAAACTATTGCACTCGTGAACAGTTTTCGGAAAAAAACTACTTTTTGACAGGAAGCTTTACCTCGGGCCTAACTCTGATGCCGCCTATTCGAATACATGTAAAATGCATGGAATGCTTTTCTGAGACAACCCCTAGGCCGATTTTAATGAAATTTGTGGCATTTTAGAGAGAAAGTTCAATTCTAGTGACTGCTAGAAGCGAAATTTCGTTTTAGTGGCTGAGGACGGACTACCATGCTCACTGTCTTACCTTAGAATCGTATTGTCCTGCTACAACACTCCAAAGACATTGCACCCACCTGATTGCCGGATTCCCCTCCTAAACTCTTTAAAAAAGGCATTTCGCGGTTTAAGACACTCTTACGTGACAGCTTCAGAAGCAAGAGTCTCTAATAATTGCAGTATGTGGCTTTTGAAAAGGTCATCAAGAGCAAACAGGGCGTGTATGAGAAAAAAAAAAGAAAGAACACGAGGACAGTCACTCCACTTATAGCCAACTATATTCACCGCCATAGTGCCTGCGAGATTGTTATTCGTGCATACTCAGGTCTTAGGAAGAACGTAAGCTCAGAGTGCGACCTGAAGAAAATCACCTTTTATTCCCTTTACCCCCTTCCCCAGCACAGGGTAGCCAGCCGGTTCTTACACTGGCTAACCTTTCCTTCCCATTTGTCTTTCACTCTGAAAAGCAAGAACAAAAAAAAAAAGATGATGTTCACGATACGCGCGTGAGTGCGCTTAGTCGCTGCGCAATCTTTTTCCAGCTTAATTGTTAAGCCGAAAATCCTCTGGAAGACATTCCATCTATTAGGGAGGAATATTTTTGTGCATGAGAGCATCAACCTGCGACATGGTCGCAGGCTTCATTCAGGATTTACTGCGCGAGGTACGTAATGTCGGCACTATCCAGCTTAAAGGGCGCAAACACAGCTCCTGTTCGGAAAGGAAAAAGCGAATAAATAAACCATGTGCTGTGCCTGTTCCAGCGCTGTCCGCCACGTAATTTTGCCCGAGCAGAGCTTCGGCACTACCGCAAAATCCAGCCTAAAGTCAGTGTAGTCAGCTTTGTTTGGCCCATGTAAGAACCCTGCACTTCGCGTGTCCCAATTTTGTCCGCCAAGTAATGTAACAGGTCGTGCAAGCAGCCTGCAGGCCACATTGTGTTTCTATCGCTTATGGGATGCAACTTTCAGGTGATTGGCTAAGCCAGAGTAAAGAGAAACAAATATGCTGACTGTGAGAACGCTCGGGGAGCTCACCAAGCTTCCAAAAATTGGGAAGAAACGTCTAAGAGTGCTAGTCGGCTTTGGCACGAGAGGAGGATGCATGCGATTGTGGCCTATAGGGAGACTCGGTAATCATCGCACGCATACTGCTCTCGTGACAAAGCCGACTAGCACTCTGAGACGTTTGGCGCGTGCGTTACGTGCCATTTTCTGGCCTTGTTTCCTCGCAAATACTCGCGCTTGAGGCGCTGTGTTTGACTGCACTATGTGCGGGATCGGCCAACAATCATCCGTTCTTTTTGTTCGTAGCCGCCAACGCTACGTAGAAACTGTGCGATGCTTCCTCGCATTCATGATAAACCCAGGATGATCACACTTTATCATTTATTTGCCGGAGTACAAATGTCATCGTCACAAGGACGAAACAATGAAACATATTTTCCTTGACTCTTGGGGCAGAGTATCTTTACGGGATGTTTTGCAGCGAACATTGAAAAGAGGAATTACCCATCACACCTAATGGCATAAGATTCGTGTAGAAAACGTGAAACTTGAATGTGTAAACGGGAACGAGGTACCCTGTGATATGTTTATGTTAATAGAGAGTTTTAGCATGTCTGGCATTCCAGTAAACGCAAGAGAACTAAGCGTTTTGCCAGATTGCTGGAGGCGTAGATGTGAGATGCCGGAGCGGTGGAGCCACTTGGTGGCGCAGAGCTCGACCAAACCAAAAACAGAGCTACTAATATAGCAGCAATCAAGTGTATTCCACTTCACTGCTGTTGCAAATTTTCAGCAGTGGCGTAATCGTGTTGCTGCCAGAAGTCTACGCCAGCCGCGAACAATACACTTGTTAACTGCAATAGTAGCAATGTTTGCCTGATCGACCATTGCGCCACCATGTGGCGCTTCCACGCCGGCGGGCAAAGAAGTTTTGAGGAAGAAAAAAAAAAGATTAAGGGGAGACATACAAAAATGCTAGAATTTGCCACCGTCCTGTGTCAAAGGGTGGATGCCAGCAAATCGCTATGTCCCGTTGACGCCCCCCTCTCGTTCGGTAATCCGCCCAAACCGCCCACGTTTGCCGGAATACCGGACACGCTAAAACTATCTGATGCTTATGCACTATGTTTGGCGTACAAATACGGTGGTGCGTAATGCAGATGTAGACGCCCGACCCGCCAGTCAATGCTTTATTGAAAGTGTTGTTGACCTTATAACACAGAAGAGTATCACCTCGGTCTAGGAGGAGAAACCAGAATGATTATACCTTTGTCGAATTACCTTAAAATATCAAACCCCTATAAGTACTATTAAGCCTGAGCTGTGTTCGAACGTGAATAATTTCTGATTGTAATGTTGCATTTGTACCAAGAAGGCAATGAAGAAAAAAAAGCGATCGTTGCCTAGTGGTTAGAGAATTAGGCTACTGAGCTCGCAGGAAGATATTCGATTCCCCTGTCGGTCATGCGCTTTTAATTGCAGAGGTCCGAAGTGCGCTGAGACAGGAAAGACCTGCCCACCTATACCTACCGACGCCAGTTCTGAACCACCAGACGATAACGTTTGGGCGAACCGCTTTGTAGGCTATTCATGAGCAGCCCTTTTAACACCACGAGTTCACTTTAGATCTTTGCACAATAAGAATAGCGAAGGATAACGAGGAGGAGCCTGTAGGGAAATTCTGGTAGGGTATGAATCCCGGCCACATGTGGCTTAGGAGCAGAGTGGAGAATGCGGCGGGCATTTGAATTTTCGTTTTTTTTTTTCTTTTCCTTTTTTTTCTTTCTTTTTGTTATCGAAGGAATGAGTTCATTCCTCGACTGGCAGACATGTCAGCAATTTTTCGTTCTGCATTGAATTTCCATAAGCCAGAGTCATGCATCAGGCAGGCGGGTGAAAACCTCGTCGGCCAGAAAGACGCACATGCACACAAGAAAAGAGAGAAATATGATGCCTCTATATAAGGCGTGTTAAATGCGAATGCCGCATGCACGCGGTGCCATTTCTAAAGCTGCGTGTTTTTCCAAGAACGAGAGTTTTCATGTCAAAGTCAGAAACGGAAAATAACAACTCAGCGCTTTGTTTACGCTTCGTATACACAAACAAACTGTGGGCAGAGGAAATATTTTCCCGTTAGCAGGACTTTTGTATTCCACCTGACAACGTCCATCGCTTTTCTTCTTCTTCTTCTTCTTCTTCTTCTTCTTCTTCTTCTTCTTCTTCTTCTTCTTCTTCTTCTTCTTCTTCTTTCATTTTCAGTTTATTTACACTAAAGGCTCCGGGGGCATTACATAGGATAGAACAATAAACACAGAAAAATACAACGCACTGATACATTAATGACATAACAGTACAACAAAATATGAGGTACTTAAATCAAAGTTATGCATCTAAATACACAGAAGTAAATGCCACGCCGCAAATACGTGCAAGCAAATGACCGTGTATACATTAAATGCAAAACGTCAAACGACACGCATACTTCTTCAGCTGTCATTAGTTGAAGTATAGTTGCCTGAGAATTCTCCAAGTTTGTTCATAAACGCTGCTCCCTTATAGAAACGATAGATTTCATAAGAAATTTTCGCACTTTAATTGCCAGCTTAAGAAAAGAAAATCGCCTCAAATACGTGCACGAAAAGGGATGCCGTGATCACCTTAAGGCGGTGATCAATGCGCGGAAATATAATGAGCACTTGTTGAATAAACAGTGTTGTATAGTTAGGTGTGTTACGGTATATAAGGAGAAAAAGAATAGGTTAAAGTTTGCAAAAAAGTGCAAGGCTGGAAGATTTCCCCCTAATTTCCAGTAAAGGCAGATTGATCCTATTTTTAATGACTGAAATGCTTCCTAGGTGCTTCATTTTGCAACGCTTCCAATTTCTTTATTAAATATGATTGGTCGGGGTTTCATCAGTTTATTTTCGCTGTAAGTAAAAATGAACGCGTTATTTTTACCATCAGCTATCTTGCAAGTCGTTGCCTAGCGCTCTCGTGCCAGACGCTCAGAGTGTATTGTCGTGTAGTGAAAGAGACAGAACAACAATGCCATTTTTTTAGAGGCACAGCTAAGCCGACCTCGGTTCTGTAAATAGAGAGAAAAACGGGAAGGTCACTGGCTGAGGGCGTTTCTGGAGAAAAGGCACTGTATCAAAATATGGTAACAAGAAAAACGTCCAGAGAGGAACGGAACAAAGCTGAACGCACTAATAGGAGCGCAACGTCATAGCGCAATGACAAATGATTCCGTATGAAAGCTATGTGAAAAGTGATATACCAGAGTTGAAATAGTAAGAATGAAGACAAGATGCGTGAAAATTCCTTTGATTTACGGCAAAACTGAAGCTCTTTCAGGCCTATGTTCGGAACAAAGAAAAGTTGAAAACAATTGAGATTGATAAAACCACGCAGAAACTGTGCAAGGGAAATCGCTGTCGTATATCAAGGAAAGAAATATTGCGAACACTACTGATGGCATTGAAGGAGCGTGAAATGTAAGGCAACTCGTCTCGTGATACACCGCGACAGTTTAAATGCTTCTTCTGAAATATCGCTCACGATTCTTTATCCGACAGCGCATGTGAGTCTGAAGCTCTCGCTCCACCGCACAGCGCTAGTCTTTTAAAAACGCTTCGGAAGTCAAAACTCTCGAGAGATGCCTTTTTTTTTTTTTTTTGTTTAACGTCCCAGTCGAGAATTCAGATGCCGCAAATGTCAAAACTTCTTAAATTTCTTTCAAGTAAATGTTCGGGGTGTATGCAGTCTGACTATTTCGTATTATCGGTGAGAGGAAAGACGTTATTTCTCCTTCTTCGTGCTGCAAAGTCCGCAAGTCATGTTGCATCAGAGGTTGGGCCGTAAGTCATCCGTTGTTAAGAACTCTAGAAATATACACTTCAGTGCGGCTTTTCGTCCTATTTGACACTGTTGCATGACGAAGCTTTCTGTCCTAATTTTCTCCTGAGACACTCGCGCCATCGAGGTGCCAGCGGCCGCTTGCACGATGCAGTTGTACATAAATTTAACTATAAGCAGAAAGCTTCGCGAAAGTGACCGTGTGCTGCTGTATACTTCTGACGAGTGGCAATGGGCGTGACATTTACTGCAGGCTTTTTACCTACGTCTCATGACAGCTTCCTGCGTGGCACTTTATCGTCATTAGCTCTAAGTATTTCAGTCGCGTTTAAGTTTACTCAGGGTCAAAAATGCTTCGCGCAAGCCGCCCTTAGATTTTGTGCATTTCGGTCAACGACAAGTAACTGCATCAGATGGGGCGATCTTTAATGGAACTTAATGACCATGAATTTACAATTGTCCGTCCGTCCGTCCGTCCGTCCGTCCGTCCGTCCGTCCGTCCGTCCGTCCGTCCGTCTGTCTGTCTGTCTGTCTGTCTGTCTGTCTGTCGTCGTCCGTCCGTCCGTCCGTCCGTCCGTCCGTCCGTCCGTCTGTCGTCTGTCTGTCTGTCTGTCTGTCTGTCTGTCTGTCTGTCTGTCTGTCTGTGTCTGTCTGTCTGTCTGTCTGTCTGTCTGTCTGTCTGTCTGTCTGTCGGTCTGTCTGTCTGTCTGTCTGTCTGTCCTGTCTGTCTGTCTGTCTGTCTGTCTGTCCCGTCCGTCCGTCCGTCCGTCCGTCCGTCCGTCCGTCCGTCCGTCGTCCGTCCGTCTGTCTGTCTGTCTGTCTGTCTGTCTGTCTGTCTGTCTCTGTGTGCGTGTGCGCGCGCGCGCGCACGTGTGTGTGTGTGTGTGTGTGTGTGTGTGTGTGTGTGTGGTGTGTGTGGTGTGTGCGCGTGTGTGTGTGTGTGTGTGTGTGTGTGTGTGTGTGCGTGTCTGCGTGCGTGCGTGCGTGCGTATGTGTGTGTGTGTGTGTGTGTGTGTGCGTGCATGCGTGCGTGCGTGCGTGCGAGTGTGCGTGCGTGCGAGTGTGCGTGCGTGCGTGCGTGCGTGCGTGCGTGTGTGCGTGCGTGCGTGCGTGCGTGCGCGCTGCCGCATTTCGATGGAGGCGAAATGCAAGAACGCCCGTGTGCTTGCGCTGTAGGGCGTTGTAGTGTGATGTAGTGTAGCAGGTTGTTGAAAGCGTGTTGTAGGTTGTCTTGTATGCGACGTGATGGGCATCCCATTTTTATTAAGATTTTGATGTCATCGTCATCATCAACATAATCATCATTACGATTGAAGCTTGGATACTTCATGCTGTTTCTAGTATTCACTGAAGACTGTTCATTGACTGTCGACATTCAAGACCTGATTCAGACAGTCGTCGTCCGGCCCGTCCCACGGTACCGGCTTCCTACGGGGAAAAAACGTTTCCGGCCGCACCAGTTTCTCCTAAAATCTGGTTGCTGGCGACGTTGGCCGTTGCTCCTAACGTCGCCGGCATCCCGTTTCTGAGAAGAAATGGACGAGGAAACGCTTTCTCCTGGCAGAAACCGGTGCCATGAATCGTGACGGTTACAAGGTGGGGCAGATGGCGACTATGTGAGCTGGGCCTAAAACATACGAACAAACTATTTTGCTCTACTCTCTCTCTCTCTCTCTCTTTTCCAAAGGGCCCCCGGCCCACCACAAAGCTATATACCACAGCTTGCTGCTCTACCTATTAAGGAGCGAAACAAGTAACCTAATCTAGGCACATCGCCGGAAAAACCACTGGTGTTGCCTTTTAATATATATATACATTTTTTAATTAATAAAACTCTCTCTCAGTTCTTAAAATTCTGAGTCTGAAGATACTGATGTGGATGGCCGAACTTCTATTTTCATAAAGTCATGCAGCACCCGGCGCATATCAGACAGGTATGAGACCGGTGTTGTAGGTGTTCCGGTTTATTAAGAAGCGCGAAGTAACACGTGGACGCATGTCGCCCTTTCTTCTTCTTTGCATCCTTGTCTGGTTTTGTCTGGTCTCGCGGAGGTTTCGGCCGAGTGAAGCATGCACCACGCCCTCCACGCCTGCGCAGTGAATCTTCAGTACTGCTTCTAGCGCCCACGTCTGGCATGGCCCAGTTCTTGAGCCACGCGATCGCCCAATCCCGTTGTGCTTGTTAGTCATTCTACACACCAGCATGCTTCATTAATTGACATGGTACAAAACATCTCGGGGGCTAGTGAATCGCGGATCTGCCTGTAAACCCGTAAATTGTTGGCTTGAGTCGTGTTTCTATCTTTCGTTGAATTTCTCCTTGTTATTGGACATCGCTGATCGAGCGTGCCGAGATTCTGTAAAATCAGTAAACCCGGTGAACCTCATGAGACACAACGAGCTTGTATAAGGCTGTACGTGAACGATAACACCTTACGAGCTCGGTCAGGCCCTACACGTGACGTGGCGAGACTCTCAAGGGGCGCGAGCGTGCAAGCAGCCTATTTGAGACCAAGTCAAATCTATAGCTTTGAGAATATCAGGTGTAAACACAGGATACAACCCCGAAATTTTTGACTCCTGTCCCAGAGTGAAAACACAGAGTACATTGCTTCGCAGCTAACGCGGCAACAACGAGAGGCGTATTTCCGAAGTATTTTTGAAGCATCGAAGCATAGATTTAAACGCGCACTATTAATAACTTCGGAATGAGTACGATAACACCATAGAACACAACGCAATCTGAGCTATACAGCATGGTCATCGACCTCCTGACAAGCAATCCTTTCCCCAAAGACGTCCAGTGACATGCGCTAAATTTACAGCGAGCAGAGGTGTCCTCTTGCGCGACTCACGTCCGGCAGAGGTCAATATTAAGTGAGGCGGCTCCCTCCTCCTGCCGCACAGAAGATTCCTCTCGTACTCGAGGGACATCGTTTCGCAGTTCCCCCTTGAAGCTGTCACTTGGTAACTGTTCGTCGGGACGAAAACAATCTGTGCGTGCCTTGCCTGTCGTCAGCCACGTTGCCTCATATCCCGTAGCCGCGGGGGCTCACTGCCGGCGTCGACAAAGTATTCCAAAGAAACAGCTCGATCAAGATTTAACGCACCACCACGCGCTCCCCGGTGGACGCACTGGGTCGGAAAGGAAACGTGACGAAGTTGCTACAACACACTTTCCTTCGCGCCACCACTGCTGCATTTTCGGAAATGGGGAAATGGAATGCGTATATAAAATTCCGGACAATCTTGAAGGTGTAATAAAAAGATGACGTGAAACCCGGAAACATGGGAAACATTGGAAAACTATCATAACTTTATTATGTAGCACAGAAAAAAAAATGAAGAATTGCAGACTATAGATTGCATGCAAGGGGAGTTTTGTTCTTCAGTGCTTATGGCAAGGCGATGGTATAGTGTGATAACTATCTCAGCTTTTTCGTCCGCTTGAAATTTTTATTACGCTCCGTTGCAAAAGTCAAGACGCAGCTGGCTAGACTAGAAAAGACACGTATGGCTCGGTCCTTGCACATGTTCTCGCCTATTTAGACAGTTTACCAACGGGCAATTTGCGATATTTGCTTTCAAGAGCTGAAAACAAACAAAAAAAAAAAACACCAATGTTAATTGCAGGAGATTGAAGAGGAAAGCTCAAGCCCGACTTGCTAATCTTCTCAACTAAAATGCTAATATAACCATGAACCCTAATGAAATATTCGCGAGGGTGACGACCACAAAGCCGCGGATAGCTACGTGGTGCGACGAGCCCCGTATTTGAGGACACATGAACGGGCTTAGCGCCAGTGGTTATCTATTATGTACACTTGATCGCTACTTGCACCGCATAAATAGGCGCTTTTCATAGTAGTAATTGGAAATGCATACATCTACCGTCTAACAACGGGCACCGAACCCTTGAGCATTGCCTAGCGTTCGCAATTAACGCTTGTCGGGTGCACGCAGTAGGGGGAAAAAGTATGTCGTTGGCTGTAGGCGCATCTAGCCTTGCGATACCTTGTCAGAAATTTCTCCACCCTGGTCGCTTAGTGTGTCATCATTCAGAAGCGCCTGCGAGGCTTAAGAAGAAGACGACGCGTAAAACGAGGTGGAACATAGGGCTGTTCTATTTTTGTGTACTTTCCGAATTACTTATTATTCATTCTTCATGCTATTATTGCATTCATTTTAACAGATAATTCATCTCCTACAGCACACATTTTTATAAGAAATGAGCAATAAGGTGAACAATTTTCCATCGTTTCTTTTTATCCCAGTTCATTTTATGATTTTATATGTCAGAAATGAGTGAACAAAATTTAACTTTATTGTATTTATTCCGAAAAAGGTTATCATTGTTTGCGTATTACGATTTAGAGCAAAATCTGCTTTTGAAAACTAGAAAAATAAATAAGTAAACAATGTTCTTCAAGCGTCGCCCAACCATGTTGTGGCCATTTCTAGAGTACTTAAAAACATAATTGCGCATCTAAGAATAAGGATACTAGTTAGCCATTACAGACAGCAAAGAATAAAAAAGAGAATAGTGTGCATGCATAAGAAAAATTACTGGCTTATCAAGAACAGGGTAAGGCTTTAAAAAGACGCTGTACCTCCCAAACTAATTAAGGTTGGAACGTGATTCTTTTTGAAAC